>NC_143554.1:32393106-32696136 GCF_054136105.1 Typopeltis vanoorti
TAATTTAAGAGACTGCATTTAATATGAGATATGATGCAATACGAACCTGTGTGCAAGGTTAATTGGGAGATTAGTTTCAGTGATTTCTTTTTATTTTGAATTTAAGAGTTTTAAACCACTCCGAATGCATAGAAAGAAGTAAAAATACACACACAAACACACATGCAATAGGATACCACATGAAAAGCTGTTGCAGGAGGTGGGAAAATATGGGACTGAAATTTAAACTATTAGCATGGATAAGTGAGTAGTAGACAGGTATCAGAAAGTGGTATATGGTGGGTGGGTGTGGAGGGCATCTACCTGGTGTATCCCAGGAATCAGTTCTTTGGACACAGTTGTTCAATCTCTGTACATTAATGATATTAAGAAAGACCTGACAAGATATTCAAATGTTTACTGATAATACAAAAACAGGCAGGGCAATCAGGAATGTTCCTGAAGTGCAGCACTTACAGAATGACTTGAATAAGATGTAGCAGTGGGAAAATGATAATGGTCATCAAATTAATATTAGTAAGTGTAAAGTTATGCACTTTTGTGATGAGATATCCAATGGCACATTATACTGGTGGGATTATGCTGCAAGACACTGATGAGGCTTGGGATCTTGCTGTTACAGTGTACAGAAATTTGAAGTTCAAAAGTAATATTGCAAACACTGTAAATACCACTCAGAGGGTTGCTGTGATGTTGAAACACTAACATTAAAGAATAAGGAAGTCATTTTGCCTCCTTACTAGGCCTTGATACACCCATACCTGGACCACTGTGCACAGATTGGATCTCCTGTGTTTAGAGGAGATAAAGAAGCTGTGGAAGTGTGCAAAGAAGAGTAACAAAGATGATACTGGGATTGTGGAATGCAGCTTTGAGGACAGACAGAAGATATGAACTGAGACACTGGTAAACAGGAGAAAGAGAGGTGATATGACAGAAGTTATAAACTTCTGAGAGGGTGTTAGAGATTATCGACTGATGAAAATGTTCATTATTTAGAAGATGGGGGGAGAATGGGGGGAGGGGGCATCCATTGAAGTTAAGTAAAGTGCATAAACTAGATTTTTCTCTAACAGAGCAATGAGTGAATGGAACAGTTTATCTGCAGAAGCAGTGAGTGCATCCAATGCGAAAGAGTTTAAAAAGGTTTGACAGCTGGTGTAGGTGATCTATGGCCTCCTTTCAATGAGATTCTGACCTGCTAGGGGTCTCAGATGACAATGATAATAAAATTGAAGAGAATTAAATTAGATGATATAAGAAGGCATTTTTTTCAGTAAAATTCAATTTATACAATTTTTAAAGATACAAATTATTCTTATAAGAAAATAACTCAATTATTTTTAGAATACATAAATATATATAAATACAACACACACACACACACACACACACACACACACACAGATTTACTATTGTACTTACAGCCTGCCACAATGAAAGCATGAGAAAGAAAAGTTCAGTGTGAATTAATAAAATTTTTACTTAAAACTAATATTTGAAGATTATATTTTGTTATATTTTAAAATAATAGATCTTCAATTCACTACTTCTTATGTCAATTATTACTAATTCTGTTCCTTGATTGAAACACCACTTTCAACAACTCAGTACATGAAATTAATTTAGAACATATCACTATACAAAGCAAAAACTTATACTTTAAACAGGAATAATGTTTGTTTTTCATTGATAACCTTAAAGATGCTGTGTGGACTGCTCTTGATTTCTCAGTAACAACCATCATTTTCATAATTAAGCTCCTTATATTTACACAAATAAACACTTTAGAAGTGAACATATCAGTATTATACAAAAATTGAGAATGAATTATTATCTAACTTACAATACTATGACTATAATAGCACATGAAAACCAAGGAACAATTTTTAAATCTGAAAATGTTACTTGATTCCATCACAGGAAATCCTCTAGCTGTACAAGTGCTCTAAATTAGATACTAATTCCTAATGACACCAATGCATGTATCAAAATGTTGAATACAGTAAATCAATTCTCCACCCCACAAGGTGTGTCAAACTATCATGAAAAAACCTCAACATGAACATTGAATAAGCATGTTACAGAGAATGGAAAGTTCTATAAGAACATTTCCCTGCTCCCGCTTTTGTTTCTTCTTTGTTTTCATATAATTAATTGGGGTGGTGCTAGCATAGTGCAAAGCAAAAGTGGTGTTTCATGTGTTCTACAGATGAAATCTTATTTTAGTGAATTGGTTATATCTTATTTAATTCATAGTGTCATGTTGAAAATTTAATATATCATTTAGAGAGCATTTTTATACATGACACCTATCTGTACAAGGAAAATGGCAGCTAAAGCTTCCTTGTCCATCGAGTTTAGCATGAAGGATTTTGTAAGATGTACTGTGTCTTCTACATATTCATTTGCAAGAGTGAACGGGTTGTGGTACGAAAAGAGTTTGTCGTAAACGTTTCTTGTGACAGTGGAAGAAATGTGAGTTATGTGGAAAGCAGGAAAATGATGTGACAAATATTAACAATGTAAAGAAAGATAGTGAAAGTGTTCTGGCAAATCTGGAAGTAGTGAATGAGAGCTTGAAAGAAGTGGTAGAAAGTAACTTGGGTGATGAAGTGACAATAAGGAGTGAAATAGCATGCTTATGTTGCGCCCTTCACAGGACAAAATGGGAGCTAGAGCAATTGGAGAAATGATTGCTGTGTGATACAGTAGGCAGGAGAATGAAACAAAATGTGAATTCGTAAAATATGAAAATGCAAGAAAATGGAAATAAGAAGGAAAATAAGAAAATGGAAATATGGAGATTCAATGATAAGAGGTAAACTTAATGAACGACTGACAAAATTATGTTTCCCAGGTACAAAAATCAAAGATATAAGTGAAGCTATTAGTTTGCAGAAGAGAGATGTGAAAGAGATGATTGTTATGGTAGAAACAAATGATTTGAAAGGAGAGAAATATGCAATGGGACAGGACATGAAAGACTTGTTGAAAGAAGCAAGAGTTGAGAAGAAAGGACAATTACTAATGAGAAGACTGTACAGGAGAAATGGTGTGAAGTTTATTGATGTATGGAGTGAATGTGATGGACGAAAGGATATATATATATATATATATATATATATATATATATATATATATATATATATATATATATATATATATGCTTGAAATACTACATTTAAATGGTTTTGGAGTTATTTTGGAAAAAGTATTGTTTAGTGAGAGTTTGGAAGTACAAAACCAGAGAAACCAGTGATATTATGAGGTCTGGCCATCCCTGGGACAAATGAGTATGTGTGTACAGAAATGATTATTCAATGCTGTATGTGGTTTCACAGGTTTCCAATTCAAATGAGTTGATAATGATATTACACAAGGGTAATTATGGGTAAAAGAGGACATTGAAATTTGTGTACATGTCCACAAATGTGTATATGTTCCCAAATACTGCCAGCAGTATCAGGAATAAGGAAGAGGAGTTTCTGGCATTGGTGAGTTTCACTTGGCCAAAAAATTATAGGCATCAGTGAGACCTGATTGACAGATACCAAACTGAGGGCACAGCAATGGGTAATCCTCTTTCTCCCACATTAGCTAACTACTTAATGGAAAGATTTGAAAAACATATACTGAATAGAATCCTTTCTATGTTATCCTTTTAGTACAGATATGTTGATGTTTTTGCAGTTATGTACAGACCAAGAGTTTGTCAATTAGATCAACAATCTTCACCATCATATCCAGTTCACTCTCGAGTCAGAAGAGAAGAATCAGATTGCCTTTTCAGATCTCCTATTACTTCGTCAACCAGGTGGTAGCCTTCACTTCTCATTATTCAGAAAGAAAACACATACTGGACTTTGCATTCATCCTGTTTCACACTGTCATAATTGTCAAAAATCTGGAGAAAAAAGAAACTGAACTTTTGATAGAAAATGAAACACAGGCCAATTACAATTATTCAAATCATTTATTTCAACAATATACTCTCCTTCAACTTTGATACAGTGTTTGGCATGGTCAATTAATTTGTTAAATGAGTTTTTTATATTGGTTTTTGGGATGCTGTTGAGGGCCGTGGTTACTGCTGCTTGAACGATTTGGTGTATCGCTTTCCTTTCATTGGCAAATGAAGTCGTGGGAAGAGAAAGAAGTCACAGGGTGCTAAATTAGGTGAATACGGCAAGTGATCCAACACACAAACTTAGTTTTTGCTCAAAAACTGTCTCACAATGTGTGAACGATGAGATGGTGCATTATCATACAAAAGTGTGCATCACGATGTTCATGCCATACGCAACGAATTCTCACTATCAATTGCTTCAAAACTTCGAGATAAAACTCGCCATTGACCGTTTGGCCAGGCGGAGCGAATTCTTTGTGGATAATGCCCTTGGAATCATAGAAACAAATCAGATTGTCTTTACTTTTGAATTCTCCAAGATTTTTCGGATGCCCTTCTTCTGGTGGTCTCCACTCAGCACTCTGGCGCTTTGTTTCAGGCTCGTACTCAAAACACCACATTTTGTCACCAGTAACGATCGTTTCAAGGAAGTTTGAGTCCTTATGAGATTTTAATGAAGGTCCTTGCACTGTTCAATTCGATACATTTTTTAGTCGTCTTTCAAGTTGTGGGAAAAAAATTGCGAATTCAAAGGCCCAAACTCTCGGTCAAAATGTTGTGCACAGTTGATTTTGGAATCTCCAATTCATCTTCAATCAATCGCACGAACGATTTCGGGTTTTTTTTTTGGTTTTTTTTATGAAATCATGCACTTTTTGGATGTTACCTTCACTCAGTCCAGTTTTTGGACGGCCTGACTTTTCATCATCCTCAAGCGTCTCACAACCACTTTGAAATCGCTTAAACCACTCGTAAACTTGAGTATGAGATAAGCATTCATCACCATATGCTTTTTGAAGTATTTGATGCATTTCGGTGAAACCTTTACCAGTTGAACACAAAAGTCAATTGCAGCTCTCTGTTTGAAACTCATTTAACGACCGTTCGTCAAAACACACTGTCACTCTTGGCACTATAACTCAGCTTCTAATGAAACAAATGTCATAAACAGTTGACACTACACTAATGAAGGTTGCTGCTTTCGATAACAAAAAGATACAACAGGTGGCGCCAATAGTTTCTTCTATTTTAGAAAACTTTGGTTTCTTTTTGGACAGAGGGTGTAGTCAAACTACTTAGATCTGTTGGCCTACAAACACCCTTAACTGAGTCTAGAAAAGTAGATATCTTTGTTAATAAACAAAGATATCTACTTTTCTAGACTCAGTTAAAGATAAAATCTACTTTTCTAGGTTCAACTTAAGATAAACATCTGCTTGGAATACATCAAATTCCTTGCCAGTGTGGATTATCACATTTTGGATTCTCTGGCTCATGGAACCTTAAGGTTCCATGAGCCAGAGCAACTGAGACTTGCAGAGCATGCTATCACCACAAGACACAGAGTTCTTTGGAAGAAAATTAAAGTTCTTCATAAAAGCAATAATCTCTTGGAATGTTTATACAAAGAGAATTGTGAGACCTTATTACACTGATTGAATCTAAATAGAAACAGTGAACTAAAATTATACCCCTTATGGAAAATAGTTCTTCACAAATTCCAGAATTAACTTAAATTTAATTATATACATCATCATTATAATGCTTTTCAAGTATTTAGGCTTAGAGTGGCCTCTTCTGGCCTTAGAAGTCATTGTTGAATCTCTTTAGAGGATATCCCAGTTTTCTTTTTCTAATGGTTTGTAATTTAAGGTTTGTTTTGGTAAGTTTTTTGTTTTCATGCTTTCAATGTGTTCAATTCATTTATGTTTATATTTTTTTTAATTTTTTCTATTACTGATTCCTGGTTTAATTGTTTCATAATTTCTTCATTTCTTTTGTGATTGAATAGAGTATACTTTCCAGTTTTTCTCATAAACTTCATTTCAGCTGTTATTAATCTTTCTTTGTCTTTTTTGTTTTATTGCCTAGATATCACTTCCATACAATAGGACTGGTAGGGCTAATATATTGTATACATTTAGTCTGGTTTGTTTTTGAACTAGGTTAGGTTTAAATGTAGAGTTAATTACACCTTTTATTTTTAAATATTTTGCAATTTTTAGGTTTACATCTTTTCATTTTCATATGTAATCATACATCTAAGGTAGTTAAATGAATTCACCTGTTCTAAAATCTTATTATCTATTAATATTTTAGTTCTTATTAGTTCTGCATCTTGACTACTGCCCACAGATGTCACCTGGATTTCTTGGGGACCAGGAGATGATAGAGAAGATTACAGAACAAGTCACTAAACTGTTTATTGGTCTGTGGAATGCTCTCTATGGAGATGGGTTGACAGTGTGTCGGTTACAATGTTTCGTTGATAGGCGGAAAAGAGAGAATGTGATGGAAACTTTTAAACTATTAAAGGGATTTTATAAAATTGATGCAAAGGAAATTTTTCAATATATGACAAGTAGCTAGTGAACTAGGGATCATCCATGGAAGTTGTGTGGAATTGATTGCCAGAATTAGTTGCGAGTTCCCTGATAGTGAACGAGTTTAAGGATAGGTATGATATAAGTTTTCTGCGTATAATAGTTAGTTCAGGTCTCCTGCAATGAGTCTCCAGACTCCATGGAGGTACCATATAATAACAGTGATAATGAAAGAGAAGATCAGGCATGGCACTGTTGATATACTTCTTACAAAACCTCAAAAAGAAAAACAGTAGAACATAATAAACCAATATTTATGTTCTTCTATGACTTAGAGAACACTTTTGACAGAATGAAATTGGAAGATATTTTGAACTTTAACATCAAATGATTAAAAATATATAACCAAAAAAAAATGTATAAGAATATATCACAATACAAATGCAACACAAATGTGAAAATTCACTGGATATACTGACATAATTTTACTACTTCAAAAGCAATATGTTGCCGAGCACATTACTTTAAAAAAACCGATTATTGCAATGATTGGTTTTCTCTTATTACATCTGAAGACTGTGCTATACATTTTCACACTGTAGGAAAGGGGAAGGAGAAGAATTCCAAAACTAAATAATAATTTACTAATTGAGCAACTTTAAATATTTGGTATTTTTAATAAAGACATTACTTCATAACAGTGCTTCATGGTATAAACACCATGATGAAAATAAATAATTTTATTTATTTATTTATTTTTAATGTAGTTACTATCCACGAAGATTATTACCAAATCTATAGCACATTTGTGCCATGGGTGGGCTTAGGATTTTTTTTTTTTCCATTTTTATCAATTTTATATAATTTTTGCATTTTTTATTTATTTATTTTTTTACATAATCTCAAAACTCTGCTCTAGGGACCAAATGGAACTTTTTCAAGCCACTTCAGGACTCCAATAAGCAGGGCAGTGGTTTCACATAGGCGATGAAATTCATCTTCCACCTAAAGACAATCAAAAACATCCATGCTTCAGATCCCACAATGGTGGCTGGAGAGCAGGTATGCTAACCACTAAGTCAATCAAGCTGACTTTATGGAGCTCATTAATATTTCAGCAGGTTTCTTTAACCAGCAGCACTCAATCAGATTGTTGAAAATAATTCAAATTGTAACTTAAAAGGAAGCAATGTCCAACTCAAGATGATGCCTAAGGCTGTGAAGTTTTTATCCAGCTTATGAAGTTTTCTGTCAGGTTCATAAACTTAATACCATCCTTATTTCTCCTAAAGAAAAACAGCTTCCTCTTTCTTAACCTGGAGTTTACAGAATCCCCTGCTCTAGAGGCTGGACAGACTGGTCATTCTGCACAAATTCATCTTGACGAACATCAATAATGCATTTCACTTAAAGAACACAATAAATCTGGTATAGCAAACCATGGATTATCTACAAAACACAGGATTCAGTGGAATAAAACCAAATTACATAAAGTTATTTTCTTCTGGAAAGACTGTACAAAGTAAGTTTGTACAGTCTTACTCAATACTTACCCAAAGTAAGTATTGCCTTAAATTTTGGAAAGTTATACGGACTAATACTCACCATTCATGTGTTCTGTAAACTAAACTGTAATTAATTATTTATATTTAAAAATATTTTATTAACTGATTTATTTTATTGTAATTATTTTTGGATATCTATTAATGCAGATGGAGCTATTCTTGTGCAGCTAATAGTGCATATAATATCACACGCTTTCAATTGAAATGATGTTCACTTTTGTGTGACTGTTTTCCTATAAAATGCTATAAATAAAATTATTTAAATTAACGTGATTCAATTATTAATTAGCTATAATGAGAGAATATCAAGAACATGGTTTGCCAATCCCAAATTGCTATCTAAATGATCATGGAGATGGAGCATTTATGCTCTTCAAGTTATATATTAGCTAATCTGTCAGTCTAAAATGGCAGATTTTGAGCAGCAAAGAATTTCTATCAAATTTTGCATCAACCTCAAAAAAACTGCTGCAGAAACTCACCAATGCTTAAGGAAGCATGAAGCTATAAGCCAAAGCAAAACTTTTTTGTTCAATGCAGTCCGTCAGGTGTTTTGAATTAGATGCACTGCTGCAAAATTTGTGCCAAGGCTGCTTGGACTATCAACCAAGAAGAACATCGCATTGCTGTCTGCAGGGAGCGCAAAGATCAAGCCAGAGATGACCCCAACTTCATCTCCAAGGTCATAGACAGTGATGATTCATGGGTTTACAGTTTAACTCTGACACAAAGCATGAGTAAGCTGAAAAAAGTGCATCAAGTTCGCAGCAATGTCAAGTCAAGAGTTTTTTTTTTTTTTTTTTTTAACATCCAAGACATTGTCCACAGTGAACATATATAACATGACTTCTACATTACTTCAACCTTGGTATCACTTCTGGGTCTAGCACCCACTAATGAGACCTCAATAAAGGTTGAAACTGGTCTGGATAGTGGCCCTTCTTATAATGCTATGCATTATGGGAAGTATGGCACATATCCTTACAAACATGTATAATGTTTGTGAAGATAAGATCTGATAATGTTGGAGTTTTGACAAGTAACAGATTGATTTGGAGGAAAATTGTAGATAGGAAGTTAGTAATGATGTAAATTTTTCAGGTAGCACTATCATATCCTGTACACCCCTTGAGGGTTCATGGCAAGAATTTGACGATGATGGATATGTGCATTGCATGAAGGGATACTAAGGCAACTGCTGTGGCGTCATTAGCCTCTTTATATGAGTTGTCCTGTTATGAAGTTGCTTCGTGTGCAAACCTGTGATCCATAGAGTACAGTAGAAAGATAACACGATGTAGCCCTAATCTTCTCCATCTTGCCAGTATTATAGCCATTACAATCATTCCATCATGCTTATCATTTCTAGAATTGAGTTTTTCTGAGAATATTTGCCTTTGGCCTTAAAGCCATACTTGCTTGAGGCTGAAAACAGCTGCTTCCCTCTAACAGGAAATGGAATAAACTTTCACATTCCCCAAGTCAGACTTTTGGAATTTCTACAAGGCCTTCATGGCTACCATAGTGGCTAGGAGTCCAAAGAATCCCCCACCATACCTCACCCTTGCAAGCATTCCCATATTTCTCATATGTCCCTTTCCCATAATAAGTACATTTGGAGTGGACTTTAGGTAGGTAAGATTAACCAATACTAAAAATGACTTGTTTGAAGAAGCTATTTATAATATAAATAGCTTCTTCAAAAAAATAAATAAATAAAAAAAAATTTAAAAATGAGAATTAAAAACCTTTTGCTGATTCATAAAAGGAAAGCATACTAATTTTTCTAATCCAATTAAAATTTAAAAATATAGATGCATTACAGATGAAATCTCAATTCAAATATCTCCTGTTTAACACCACAAGAACAAAGAAGTACTGTGCAATTTATACCAAGTGGTGCTTATTTGAAGATGATCCTGACCTATATAGACAACTGTTTACCTTCCAGAACAATAAACTCGTGGTACAAATAGTTTAGAGACAGGCTGATGTCAATGATGTGAAAAGATCCAACTGGATGATAACTTCAACTAGCATGGACAGCATCTGCCATGAGTATTCAAAGCACACATCAATGCAACAGGTCACCTTCACAAAACATGAAACTATAAAGGAAGGGTGGAGGATGTTTACAATTTACTTAAGCAGCCTAAAAGTACAGTCAGAAGTCAATGAAATTGACTTTGTAGATTACTGTCTTGTTTAGTTCATGATTAATCAGTAAGGGACTACAATAGTAGTTGGCTGAACAATTTTAAGAAAAGTAGTTATGACTAATTTTATCAGTGCAAGAGGGTGTGTAAAATCTAGCTGCTGTCATTATATCAACCTAATAAGTATAGAAATAGGCTTCTCCAAGGTTTGCCATGAAGAGTAGGAAATTATGGGGAAAAAAAATTCAGTTATTGCAATGTGCTTCAATTTCCTCACTTAAATTATTTATATAAAAAAAATTCTTCTCATTCCATATCTTGAAAAATGTTTCAAAAGCTTATTCTTTAATTTAATTAATCAGAGAAAGATAATGATAAGTTTAATTTATTATTATCATTACTCACAATTTCTGCCAGAGCTGATATCACTTTCCCTAATGTTGTCAGAGATTTATTGATGTTGGCCCCTTCTTTTAATCTTGTTCCTTGGGCACCTGTAGAATCTGCTCTTTCACTGCCTGCTAAATCTACTAAGCTAATTTTGCTGACCTGCAAAAAATTTTAAACAATTTATCATACTGAAATAATATCAAATTTATATAAATTAATATCACAAAGTTATCTTGCAGATTAACCGCAAATTTTATACATCAATTTAAATATTAAATCATTATTTCGTAGAAAGGACTGATGTGCTAATGCATTTAAATTTCAGTGCTATACAGTTGGAGTTGGGGACACAAACAGATTATAATGAAAAATTAGGTCAGAAGTATGCTTACAACAGCAAACAAACCTATGTATGCTTACAAACCTTTTTACAAAAGGCAGTTGAAAAGTTTATGTTGTTAACTACCATTTATTACTTTGAGAATCAATCACTAAATCACTGATAAACTACACAGTAATAGCAGTTCCTGAGAAAGAGATTCCAAATATAATTATAACTCCCCCCCACTTCCCATTGGGACACTTGATGTGTGCATGTACTGTGCAATTTATATCAAGTGGTGCTTATTTGAAAACTGCCTCTATCTACACAGAGAGATGTTTACCTTCCAGAATAATAAACTGGTGGTACAAATTAGCTCACTCACAGACAGATGTCAATGATGTGAAAAGATCTGACTGGATGAAAACTTGAACTAGTATAGACAGCATTTACCATGAGTCTTCAAAGCACACATCAATGCAATAGGTATGTGAAAATCAAGGTCATTCTTGATCACCTTCTTGCTCTGGACAGAACCATTTATAATATCTTTAACCAATAGTTTCTCAATATAATAAAATAATTTTGTTGTTGTCAAATAACACATAATGCTTCGATAGTAACAGTATCTTGTTCACATAATAATCAGAATCATGTATCTTCTGTCATTTGTAAATATGTTTTGAGTATTGTTACTAGGTTATAAATTAAACTTGCTACAACTAGCTCTAATTGGGAGTATTTTACAAGGGTGGTCTGAAAAGTTCTTTGCCTCAACCACAGATAGCAACACTATCAGCAAGTTTTTTTTTTCTAAACTTGATACATCTGTCAAAAGCATCCACGTGAAATTGCAAGTCATTCAATCAACCATTTTGTTTTATACAGCTGTCTCAAGCAAAAGTATTGTCTTTATCCCTTGAAATGGATAAAATTGAGTATTGTGCAGTTATAAAATTCTTTGTAAAAGAAGGTTTAAGGCCAAAAGAAATTCATTTGAAGTTCATAAAAGTTTAGTTCATAAAAGTTAAACTTAGCCGTTCTAGTCATGAAGATGATCCACGTGAAGGGCATTCAAAAAGTGTAACAACACCAGAAATCATTGATCAAGTGCACGATATGGTATGGGATGACCAGCGAGTCAAAGTGCGTGAAATTGCTGAGACTACAGGTATTTCAAAAGAATGCGTAGGATATATTTTACATGAAGAATTGCATATGAAAAAGCTTTGCACAAGATGGGTGGCACGCTTGCTCACAGATCAAAAACGCACTTACATGAAAATCTCTGAACAGTACTTGGAGCATTTTAACAAGAATAAAACTGATTTTGTGCATCAATTTATTACTATGAATGAGACTTGGATTCACCATTGCACACCAGAATCCAAACAGCATTCAAAACAGTGGACAGAAGCCGGTTCTCCAGCACCAAACAAGACAAAGTTGGTTCCTTCAGAAGGAAAGACCATGGCAGTTTGTTTATTAATTATCTTGAAAAGGGTAAAACAATAACCGGAATATTATTCCAATCTTTTAACCAGATTAGACGAAAAAATTCGTGAGAAAAGATCCGGTTTGCAGAAGGAAAAAATCATCTTTCATCAGGACAATGCAACTGCCCACAAAGGTGTTTTGGCAATTGGAAAATTAAGGGATCTGTACTATGAATTGTTGGAACATCCACCCTATTTCCCAGATTTGGCTCCCTCTGACTTCTATCTCTTCCCAAAACTAAAACTCTTCCTTGCTGATCAGCGTTTTTCTTCGAATCAAGAGGTGATTGCAGCTGTAGAGGGGTATTTTGCAGATCTTACTGAGAACCACTACAGAGATGGGATAAGAGCACTGGAGCATCGCTGGAATAAATGTATTGGTCTTAAGGGAGATTATGTTGAAAAATAAAAATAATTTTGAAATTATAAATTTATTTTCATTGTCAGGCTGAGAACTTTTCAGACCACCCTCGTAATAATAAGGTGTTACACCTTTTCACTATGGTCCATCCCATAATGCAGAGCATTATACACATCTGAAAGGTGTGTGCTTTGTATTATGGGATACTAAGACAAGTGATGTGGAGTCATTAGTCTCAATATACAAGTAGCCTAGTCATGACGATACCTCACATGCAAACATTATTTGTTTACACTTGGATAAAGGATTAAACCAAGAATATAATTTCATGTCATCTTTAATTTATAGTATAACCAGGTGAAAAAACTTTTGCCATCTATCTCTAATCAAGAGTATTTTAATAATAAACTACGACACATTTTACATACTATGGAAATATATACAGAAATATACAAAAATAAGATAGATTATATTGTTGCCAGCAGAAGGTGGAGAAACTACCTAAGCAATAAAAACATTACCTGGTGCAGACTATGGGACAGATTATGAATTATTGATAGCTGAAGTAAAATTGAAATTAAAGGCTAAGAAGAAACAAAAGGACAGTATCAGGTTTGATTTAAATCATATAAATGAAGCATTTAAAGTATAAGTCAGAAAGAAATTAAAAAGTTTGGAGAAGACAGGAGGATACTTAAAAGAACTGTGGGAAGAAATATAATGTACAGTCTTAGAAGCAATAAAGAAGACTCTTAATAAAATAACAAGAAAGAAAGAAAGATTGTAAATGGTTGTCAGAAGACGCTATTCAAATAGCCGAGGAAAGAAGAAAAATGAAACTTCAGAGAAGCAAAGAAAGGGTTAGACAAATGAGTGCAGATTTCCAGAGACAGGCTAGGAAAGATAAGGAAAAACCAGAGACAGGCTAGGAAAGATAAGGAAAAACAAATTTCTTCCAATTTCCTTGCACCAAAGGTGCAAGGAAATTGGAAGAAAGCAATATTATGTGTAGAACAAGAGATCTGTTTCAAAAAATAAATGATGTTACAGGGAAGTTTATCCCTAGATTAGGAGTTGTAAAAAGTAAGTCAGGTAAATGTCTGATGGAAGAAGATGCAGAGAAAAAAAAAGATGGAAAGAGTATGTAGAGGATTTGTACAAGAAAGATAATATTGAAGGAGAATTTGAAAGGAGAGAATTTGTTGAGGAACCCATGATAATGAAATGTGAAGTGATATCTGCAATGGAACAATTGCCAAAAGGAAAAGCTCCTGGAGCTGATTGCCAGCAGAATTACTGAGAGCAGCTGGGGATGAAATAGTGAATATATTGACTGAAATTTGTCAACAGGTTTGGAAAAAAAATACACTTGCCTAGAGATTGGAAAACATCAGTATTCATCCCAATTCCAAAAAAATCAAATTCCAGAGATTGTGAGAATTATAGAACTATCGTTTTAATTTCACAGTGAAAGTGATCTGACAAAGGCTGGAGCCATAGAGAAATGCCACAACAATAGGCAGGCTTTAGAAGAGGTAGAGGAGCTAGAAACCAAACACAGTAGCGAACAAATTAATCTGAACACTCATGTTAAAGAAAATTTTAATTTCATAAGAAAATAAGTACAAAAATTAAACGCTAAACATATAATTTATGTGTTCCTAAGTTCATTAATTCACTCAGGAATGGAACTTACCAACATAGAACACTTCTTTAATGCCTGCATCTCAAAACCATACTTTTATAATGGATTGTATTAAGTTATCCTTTGTATCAAAATTTAATTTTCAAAGTCTCTTTTTCTACTATGACCCAAAAATTTTTTTGAAGTATGGTATGGAGCAAAATCCTGTTGGAAGATGAGTCTTTCATCTTTCTGGATCACAGATCCAGAAAGATGAAAGACTTTTATCCAATATTTTTATGCATTGGTCACTTTTCATCATACTGCCAACAGGCAGAAGTGATCCTGGACTGTCATGTGTAAAACCACCCCAGAACATCATTTTAGCTGTGTGTTTAGTAGCTTGCTGAAGGAGGGTGGGAGAAATCTTCTCAGCTGCTGATTTGTGAACATAGAGTACTCGCTCTCCTTGGACAAAGAAATGGCTCTCATCTGAGAATATGACCTTTTTCCACTCCTCAACAGTCCAATCTTTGTAAACTCATATTTATAAATTTAGAGACACAAAAACACGTGTTGAACAGATTATTTTATTAATTACTAATAAAATAAAACTTGACAATATTTTAAATTAAGGGGATATAAAATCCACATTGTTTCAAAACCGAATAAGAAACTCCAAGATTGGAATCAGAGAGTTTCATGCCGAATATAGTAAACTATAAAGTATCGGCGAACACAGCGTGAGCTAATGCAAGTGACCTTAGTACGTAGTACAAATACCAGACAACTCGTTGCAAAGGTGGGGAAAGTTCAGATCGCTATTCTTAGGTATTTTCCATAATGTAAAAATACATTTTCTAGGAAATGTATGCTGTTATTACATTATGGAGGGAGGTCACCACCCAGACCGGTTTCAGCCTTTTTTGAGGCTTCATCAGTGAGCTTCATCTTATTCGGTTTTGAAACAATGTGGATTTTATATCCCCTTAATTTAAAATATTGTTTATATCGCCGAAGTGAAGCTTATTAGCTCTTTATATTTAAGTAACTTAATGGTTGCACCTCTTTGGAAACTCGTATAGCAGAGTATATAAGTTCTTTTCGCTATACACTTTGGTATTATGGTCTAGCTACTCACTGATGAAGCCTCAAAAAAGGCTGAAACCGGTCTGGGTAGTGACCTCCCTCCATAATGTAATAACAGCATACATTTCCTAGGAAATGTGTTTTTACATTATGGAAAATACCTAAGAATAGCGATCTGAACTTTCCCCTACTTTCTTAGAAACATTCTTGGAATGGTTAGGCCATCATTTTTGTTGAGATTAGGGTTATGTTTGAGCATTTCACATGACTCTTTAAATTTTCTCAAAAACCAGGTTTTGGTGTGGTGTAGAGACTTGGTATTTTTCCAGTCAATTCTGTGGTATGTTTGGAGTGCGTGGTCAGAAAGGCCAGTTTTTCCAAAATGGAGGTATTTAATGTGTCATTTGTGTTGGTCTTGGCTTTAGACATGCTGTCTCTAGAGCACGTTGCTCAAAGTCTTCCATATAAAAGTTAGCTATTGTGGGGGGGGGGGGGGGTGAAGCATCGAGCCCATGACTGTACCTTCTTTTTGAAGGTAAAAATTGTTTTGTCACACGAAATATCCGGAGTGGAGTACGTGGGCAAAGAGGGCCGTGATGTCGTGTGGAAATATGTTCTGTAAGAGCAAGATAGTGTCATTGATTGGGACAGTGGTGAACAGGGAAGTTATGTCAAAGCTGACTAATTAAGCTTGGTCGTTGAGTGTAATGTTTTTAATTTTATTAATGAAATGTTGTGTATTTTTTTATGTAGGAATGGGACTGACCTACCAATTCCTCGAGTGTGGCCGCTAATTTTTTGGCTAAGTGATAATTTGGACTGTCGATTCCTTCAACAATCGGACGTAGTGGTGTGCCTGCTTTGTGTATTTTTGGCAGGCCATAAATTCTGGGCGTGTGGGCATAATGAGGTATTAATTTTTTTGTTGTTTCTTCGGGCCATGTGTGGACGGATTTAATTAATTCAGTTGTTTTCTTTTTGTTACATTTTGTGGGGTTGTAGTTTACCATTTGGTAGGTGTTGTGGTCCAATATCAAATGGTTCATTTTTTTAATGTATGATGTATGGTCTAAAAGGACAGTGGCATTACCTTTATCTGCTTTCGTGATGATAACGTCTTGATTATTTCTTAAGGATCTAAATACATTCCTTAGCCACCTAAACAAACAACACAAACATATCCAATTCACCATTGAAATGGAAAAAAAAACAACTCTCTTCCGTTCCTAGACACACTTATCACACATCTTCCCTCTGGCTGTCTCTCCTTCACAGTTTACCGCAAACCTACACACTCACACACACACACACACACACACACACACAGGCCAATACATACATAAAAATTCTTACCACTACCCAACACAAAAACCATATGTCATAAGCACCCTTAAACACAGAGCTCTAACTATTTGTTCTAATGAACAAGCTCTAAACCAGGAATACAAGATCATCAACCAAACATTAATAAAAAATGGATACAGTAAAAAGACTATTCACAAGATCCTCCACTAAGATACCAGCATGAACAAAATAGATTTCAGGAATGCTTTGCCATTCCTTATGTTAGAGACATTTCGGAAAAAATAGACAGAACACTATGCAAATACAACATTAAAAGCACCTTTAAACCCCTGAATAAGTTAAGACACCTACTCAGTTCTTCTAAAGATCCTCTTCCACACCCAGTCCACCCTGGGGTATACAAAATACAATGCACATGTAACATACCATACATAGGGGAAACAGGGCGAACTACCCCAATCAGACAAGACCAACACAAACGACACATTAAATACCCCCATTTTGGAAAAACCGACCTTTCTGACCACGCACTCCAAACATACCACAGAATTGACTGGAAAAATACCAAGTCCCTACACCACACCAAAACCTGGTTTGAGAGAAAATTTAAAGAGTCATGTGAAATGCTCAAACATAACCCTAATCTCAACAAAAATGATGGCCTAACCATTCCAAGAATGTGGAGGACCAATCTACAACCTGTATAACAACCTAAACTATCCATAGAAAAATCCCACTAAAAGAAGACAACCTGGTGAAGTGTTTGTAACATTCAACAACAACTGAAGGAAATCATATAACAATCAGAACTGTACAAATCCAGAAGAATATTAATACCTGAGGACTTTAGCAGTTTATTGTAGTTGTATTTATTTTTTTCTTTTATTTTATTTTTATTTTTTTTAATTATTTTTTTTTTATCACTAGAAGTCAGGCTAGGGAAAAGGATTAATTAATTATGTAGATTTAGTTTAACGGTATACAGGGCTAGAGCATGTAGCTTGGTTCCTTATACACTTGTATCCTTCCAATGATGACCTCGATACAGAGGTCGAAACGTCAAGTTTTATTTTATTAATAATTAATAAAATAATCTGTTCAACACGTGTTTTTGTGTCCCTAAATTTATAAATATGAATGCTGATCACCGTGTAACCTTAAAAGAAACAATCTTTGTACACTTTTGCCCAATGGATACTCTTTTTCTACATAGCCTTTGTCAACAGATATTTCTCTTTTTTTTTTTGGTCTGTGGGCAGTCCTCTCTGCTTCTAACAATCTTTGACGGGCTGTCATGTCAGAAACATTAATCCCACTAGCTTCCAAGTCTCCATTTAAGTCTACAGCAGACAATCTTGAATTGATACGAAAATTCAGCTTGTTCAAATTAATTTATTCACTACTGTAGCAAACATGAGATGGAAAGAACAAGAGAATTTCAGAAGGAAGTAATAATCTGTTTTACTGATTATAAGAAATCTTCTGATTATGTGGATCACAACAGACTGCAGATTGTAAGATCAATGGAAATACCTAAGCATCTAATTCTCTTGATAAGAGAGTTGTATTACAACCAATTATGCTCTTGGACTCCATTTCTTTTCATCACAAAGATGGTATTCATGGATGTTTGCTCTTATATATTGTGTAAGAGAGTTTCTAACTTAAAATCTCCTCTTTCAAATATTCTTGGGCCAAAAATCTCTGTCCCCATTCAATGAAAATCATCTGCTGTCTGTCACTTCTCTAACGTTAAGAACAATCCTGAACTTTGATTTCCTTTCTTTAAATTTCAGTTTTCTCCAGTCTAACTTCTCTAATAGTGTCATTACCTTCCTTAATGATTTTAATGTTCAGAACTTCATAACTGATCCAACATACACCATTCTCAATATTAGAAGGTATCTGCCTACTGGATCAACTGCATTGTTGTAGCAGATAGAGAGGACAAAGCAAATGCTATCACCAATTATCTTACACAATTGTTTTGCATGCCCATTGGAATACTACATATTTCTCTTCTTCGTTATGTCTCTTTCTCACTAGTAACCATTATAAATATGTAAATTTGTTTGTCCGCTAGATCAGCGTTTCCCAAACTGTGGCTGCGAAACCCTTGGGGGGGGGGGGGGTCATTAGTTTTGTTGAGGGGGCCGTGAAATAATGAAAACAAATTTAAAATGTTTTAAGACTAAGTGCACATTGTCAAATGTAAGATGTTAAAAACGTAATATTTGCATTTGATTTTTGCGATATTCGCTGTGTATGTTTTGTATTGAATATTAATACAATAAATATTATAATAATATATGTCTGTATTACGATTTTTTTTTCAATGGGGCCGTGAAATATTTTAATTTTTCCAAATGAGCCTTAACTATCTAGAGCAGTGCTACCCAAACTTATGAATGTAAAGACCACAATCACTGCTGTTTTCTTCTATCATGGAGTGTTTATTCTTTCTTATCATTCTAGTTGTTTATCAGGCATTACAAGGTGCCAAGTTGGATAAGCATGCCTTTTCTGCCTCATTTCACTGGATAGATTATGTTTTCAGTTTCTTGATCCAAATATTTGCACAGAGTGTATCAATTAAGCAGTTTTTGTTCATTTGGAAACATTCATTTTCCCACTTCACTTTAAATTCTCATGCATTATCTTAGCGTTTTCCAAAAGGTGTGCTAAGGATGTACAAGAAAAAACAAAGTATACTGCAAGAGTCTTTCATTGGTATCTCTAACTTCCTTTTCTATGTATGCAGAAAACAAAGTAGCTGCAAACGCACTATCAGCACATCAAAAACTGAAATTGCTAAAAGCATGAAATTTGCATCATGTCCAAACATCAATGACGATTTCTCATCTCTTGTAAAAGCTATTAGCTACAACTTCAACTTAGTTGCTATCACTTTTGCACTCTAATGTTTCTATCACAACGTTTCTACCACAGAAAGACACCCAACTTCCTTCCACTTTGAACAAAAAGAAAAAGATAATCTTTCCAAACCAGATACTAAGAAGATTTCTGGTCATAATACATTTCTGCAATTGTTCTAAAGGTTTGTGCTCCAAAGTTAACTTCAATTGAGTCACCTTTTTATCCTCCTATTCTATTGCAACTATCATACAGCATGAAAAATCAGCTCATATTCAACACATTGCTAATAAAGACAACAAATTTTACCATCAAATTATCATCCTATTTCTCTCAACTCATTAGAGAAAACTATTAATGCTTCCATAAACAATGTGACTTAAACAGATTTTAAAACCATTGTTCAGTAGGGAATCTTCTCTATGCTACCCACATCTGAAAAAATTTCACGGGAAACTCAAGCAGTTGCCCTAGATATCTTTAAGGCATTTATTTGGACAGGTTTGGCACAAAAGCCTATTAAATATACTACATCACATGTCTTCTGACTTTTTCATCCTGCAAAACAAAAAAATCAGCCAGAATATGCATACAATTAACAAACACATAACACACTGGCCTCATAGATTTAGATGCTTCAGCCTCAACTCCAAACATTAACTTGCACATTACATGTTTTTTTTTTTTTTTTTTAATCTGATCCATACATGAAAGGCCACAAGACCTATAGCACATTAATGATGTGTGTGTGTATAAGAGGAATAGAGGAAAGCAGTAATCAGTTCACATTTTGCTTAAATAGCTGAGGATTTAAATCTTTGGGGAAAGCAGAGTGGGAAAAACTATTCCAAAGGACATAAGTAGAAATTATTACATCAGCAGCATATGAAAGTCTAGGAACACACAAAAAATATAATAAAAAATTACATATATGGGACAATGAAACAATAATTGAAAATAAAAAGTTGGTCTTTAAAAGATGGTTAAGTAGCAAAAAACAAAATGAAATTGAATATAAAAAAAGACAAGCAATAGCCAAAAGAGAAACCAGAAAGATAGATGGAAACAACTGGGAAAAATTTGTATCATATCTAGAAAATGACATATACAAAATAAGACGTAATGCGTATAAAATACTAAAACACATGAATGCGGATATAAAAGAAACTGCAAATATAAATTGCAAAATAGATGTTAAAGAATTCTTGCATTACTTCACAGATCTTTGGACAGATAATACTAATATCAAAAAAAAATTACACCAATAACTTACAAAATGCTTTAAATGATATTATTGTTATTATTATTCCTGATATCCAAGGGGTCCGAAGACTCATCACGGGAGGACACCTACAACCGTCTCAACCATTACACCGAACCTCTACTACGAATCATCTCCATCAATGCCATCTACCACCCACCTCCAACCTCCATCATAACTAGTATTTTTTTTGTCTGTAAACTGCATGTGTTCTGAAGGGTTGATTTGTCTGTATATGCGGGATGAAAAACCCGAGTTTAAGGGAGAAAAACCCTGCTACCTCCGTATGAGATTTTAACTATATAATAACAATGAAAGAATTAAAGGACAACCTAAGTAAAATAAAAATTGGTAAATCATCAGGAGAAGATGGGATAAACTCTGAACTGTATAATGCTGGAAAAAAGTTTCATCAGAGATTATTAAAATATTTAAATAAAATATATACAAAAGGAAAAATGGCAATAGAATGGAATACAATTATAGTAATACCTATATTTGAAAAAAGGGGATAAAACAAAACCTGCTAATTACAGAGGTATATTAGTTTATTGAATACATGCTACAAAATATATAGTAGAATACTTAATCAAAAATTGAAAATATACAGTGAAAAAATATCATTAGAATGTCAAAATGGATTTAGAAAAGGACGCTCTACAATGGATGCAGTTTTTTGTTTAAAACTACTTATAGAAAATAGAAGAGAATTTAATTTAGAAACTCATCTTTTGTTTATAGATTATAAAAATGCATTTGACAAAGTAAAAAGGTATATACTGTTTTGCCAGCAAAGGCTGGTCGATTGGTAGAGCCTCTGCTACTAATGGCTCACACAAAAAGTTAAGCGAGTTTGAGCGCGGTTAGTAATTGGAAGGGGACATTCTTTCGATGCAGATGGCACACTCTTCCTCGATGAGTCATTGGAATCCCTGGAGGTGTCACATGATAATAATAATATATTACAAAGAATAAATATACCTAATATTTTACTACATGCAATATTGAATACATACAAAGATAATGAAATAAAAATAAATGAAAAAATGTCTGAAAAACAATCTATAACCCAAGGAGTTAGACAAGGATGTCCTCTGTCTCCAACACTTTTCAATATTTATATTAATGAAATATTAATACAGTGGAACACCTTAAACAATCCAGGTATAAAAATTTCCCAGAATAATTGGTAGAGCCTCTGCTACTAATGGCTTGCAAAAAGTTAAGCAAGTTCGAGTGCAGTTAGTAGTTGGAAGGGGTGCAATCGTTCGATTCTGTTGGCACACTCTCCCTCAATGAGTCTTTGGACTCCCTGGAGGTGTCACATAATAATAATAATTATTATTATTATTATTTGCAGATGATCAGATAATAATATCAGATAAGGAAGACAATCTACACAGAGCAATATATAATTTAAACATTATAGTAGAACAGTTTGGAGTGAAAATATCAATAGATAAAACTAAAACAATGGCATTTTATGGACAAACTCCAGTTAGAAGTAAAATAGTTATTAATAATAAAATAATAGAACAGATAAATACTTTCAATTATATTGGATGTGAAATATCATATGAAAGAGAAAAAAGACAAAATTAAAAACTTTTTTTTACAGATTATAGGCCTGATAAATAGAACACTCAATCCAAATATAGTACAAAAAAGAAACATGCTTGAAAATATACAATACTTTAGAAGTGCCCACATTATTATATGGCAGTGAAATTCAGGCAATAAACAAACAAGATAAACAAAGAACAACAACAAGTGAAATGAGATTTATGAGACGAACTGCTAATACACATTATTACACCAAAAAAGGAACAGATATTTTAAAAGAGCTAAAAACAAAATCAATAGAAGAAAAACTAAATAATTATAAACAAAAATGGATAGAACATGTAAAATGAATGGCCAACACCCAATATCCTAAACAAATAATAAAATATAAACCAAGTGGAAAAAGAAGGCTGGGCAGCCTTCAAAAAAAGGATATTAGATGGATAATGAGACTGGAACAGACCAATATGGACTATATCCGTAATTAGCATTGTGATGAACAACACGGAAGACATATTTAACCATCAAAGAACAGATCCACCATGCTGCGTTAGGAACCAACAGCTTGTAAGGGCTGTGAAGACATGCGTCCTCTGTAATCCTATGAAAATAGAAAGTGATGAACATTTCACAGAGAATGATGTCACATGTACTAACTGATTATCTGGGGGTGAGAGCCTATCGTCATTCTAATGGACACTTCCTAACACCACAAGTTATGTAGCTGAGGATGATAAAATCAAAGGCCAGTGGTATGTGAACAACAGACACGGAGATATCTTCTTCACAGATGAGAAGATTTTCAGCACTGAAAAGTTGTTTAACTCTTCAGTGCTGAAATTATCGGACATATACCAGAATGATCGGGTATATGCCCCTGATGGTCAAAGAGCATGTGCCAGAACACCCAGGATTCAGAGAAGTCATCACCATGTGTCAGTGATAGTTTGGTGGGGGTGACATATCAGGAGACATCAAAGTTGCATTTCTGTGAGAAAGCGGTTATGTGGTTATGATTTTATACAAATTTTGACTCTTTACTTTTATGCTAGACTTCGTATAATGGTATACGCACTCTCTCTATCCAAGTCTGGTGTCACTCTACAATAAAATGCAAACAGATGTTAAAATGCCTAGCCTTAGCAAAAATGCTATCTAACCATCTTTCAGATGCAATTCTTAACCAACATCTCTACTATGTCTGAAGGGATTTATACTGATATCCCATCCAAGCCCATTAACTGCATGTATGCGTACAGGCAAATAAGAATGAAGTTCTTGCAATGGCTTCAGTACCTCAATACTTCTGATTCATCCATCACTACGAATTTTCCCACAACATCCAGAAAGCTCCTACCATCTGCTATTCACTCTTCATGGTCAATCTTCCTTTCACTATTTGCCATAAAATTTTTCTCAAATTTCCCTTGGCTTGTTTGGCTAACTTCTTTTCACAGTCTGATTTCACCTTCCTAGGTCTCACCATCACCGTTCAGTATGGAATCCACAACATTCTCTTTTTATATAGCTCTTGCTCTGAAGTATTATTCGACCAGAAAGTTTTTTCACTTGGTTACAAAGTAAATTATATCCTTGTTTACTCCTTTTCTTCTTTAAAATATCCAAGTATATGCAAACAAAATAATTTGCACATTAAGTACCTTCATAAATAGGCTACCTGTATATAGATTAAGGTGGAAACCAGTCTGGGTAGTGATCATTCCCATAATGCATAACATAAACATGTCTGAAAGGAAGTGTGCTTTGCAGTATTGGATACTCAAGCAACTAATGTGTAGTCTCTTCTATATACAAGTAACCTAGTTGTGAATATACTTCCTGTGCAAGCTTTGCTTACACTTAAATGAAAGTAAATAAGAATATAATTTCTTGTTAAGGTATAATTATGATTCATTCATTTAATTCCCATGCAATTTATTCTAAATTAAATTTAACTAGCATGCAATTTAACTAATTAACAATAACAACTGTAACAAATTTAGTATGAAAATCAGCAATAAAAAGACCAAAACTAAGAAAATGGTCACGGACATAGAAAATTTCAAATGCATTCTTAATGGAGAACTTATAGATGAAGTAAAATATTTCAGCAGTTTAGGCACAATTCTTAGTAAAGATGGCAAATTAAATATGGGAACTGACAACAGAATTAGCAAAGCTAATATAATAGGAAGCAAGTTTAACAAATCCATATAGATTTCAAGAATGAGTTAGAAATTTGCTAAAAACCTAAACCAGCAAGAGACTGTTCAAACCAATTTTTACATGATCTGACAGCTTAGAAATAAAGCAACTGATCAAAGACTAGAGACACCGATATGAGAATCTAAGAAAAAATTAGGAGCGATTGAACAGATGGCACAAATGGCAGAAAAATATTAAAAGTAAGGATATCAGGAACTTGACATTGTTAGTATTCCAGAATGTGTAAGCAGAACTAATGAACAGAACAAAGTGGAAATGAAAAAGCAAAGCAAGTGTTTTTTTTACCGGGCTGGTATATGTTTACATTAATTATTACTAACTCCTATCAACAGTTTCCTCCAGATTAGTCAACACTTCAGTATTATCATATCTTATATTTCTGTTTCTTTGGGCTGATACAATAAAAAGTGCCCAAATAAATAAAAATATAAGATATGATAATACTGAAGTGTTGACTAATCAGGAGGAAACTGTTGATAGGAATTAGTAATAATATAAACATAATCCTGTACACCCCTTGAGGATACATATCATGAAATTGATGACACTCATGACGATTCAATTTATTCTCATAACTCCAGGATACCATGCAGTTTTTCAAAGTAAGGATACTCAAACTAATTTGTATTTCATAATCATCCAGCTTGTACTTGCATATATAAAGCACTTCTTAATCATAGCTCTCACATTCATCTCCCAAGTCAAACCTCGATGATCATGCTCATCGACTGGAGGCCAACAGCCACCTATTTACGGAGATTTGTAGAGGCCATTAATAGATTTAACAATCTAACACTCTGAATGCTTCTTAAGATAATTATCCCTCAGGAACTTTGTTAACTTTTCTTTCGTCTTGAATGCTTTCTCCTCCCTCCAATTCCTATCTGAAATAATCCATAATGATAGTTCTCCTGGTAGCCATAAAGGTTTATCTTTCATTTTAAAAATTTTATGGAATTTACAACTGTGTTAAAAAACTTTTTTATTATCCCGACGTTTTGATCTTCACATCAAGATCATCATCTGGAGCGTACATAAGTATACAGAACAAGCTGAGTTACATCATTAACTGTAAGCTAGAGAAACAATGATTTGATCATATGTTGTTTTACTGGCGTGACCTCTGGTGAATTAAAAAAAAAAAAATTAAAAAAATTTAAAAAATTAAAAAAAAAATTAAAATTAAAAATAAAATAAAATAAAACTTTTTTTACATCAAGCTAAATTCTATTTTTACAATGACAGGAATAAACATTCTTTTAGATGGTTTTCTTTCAGAAACAATTGGTGTCCTATTTTTAGTATTACAATTCCTATATTCGATTTACAATACTGGATTTTCTACAGTCCTATTAATAGTTGTTCTTGGTGAGGAAGGTCGAATATATGCCTTCCATATGTTTGGGATTTTTAAACCATCATTATTATTCAGATTGGGGTGGTTGCTGATAATCTCGCAGGCTTCCTTGAATTTCCGTTCATACCATGTTCTAGTGTGATGTAGACAGCTGGTGGTTTTCCAGTCAATTCTGTGTAAGGTATTCAGGGCATGATCAGAAAGGCCAGCTTCACCATAATTATTATATTTAATGTGTCGTTCATGTTCTTTTTGTCTAATAGGAATAGTGCGTCCTGTTTCTCCTATATATGGTATGTTGCAAGTACAGTAAATCCGGTATACTCCAGGGTGAGCTAGTGGAGGGAGTGGGTCTTTGGATGAGTTGAGTAAGTTTTTTAATTTTGCAGGAGGTTTAAAGGTGGCTTTGAGGTTGTACTTTTGTAGTACTCTGTTTATTTTGTCTGATATTCCTTTAATATAGGGAATGGTTATAGTTTTACTGTAGTCTGGTTTGTCTTTGTTTTTTATTGTGGTTTTGTAGAGAATTTTGTTTATAGTATTTTGGCTGTATCCGTTTTTTTGTAGGTTATTACTGATAATTTTAAACTCGTCTTTCAGTGCCTGTTCACTGGAACAAATCGACTGAGCTCTGTTTTTTAGCATGTTGATGACACCTAGTTTTTGTGTTGGGTGGTGGTAGGAGTTTATGCATATATATTGTCCCGTATGTGTCGGTTTTCAGTAAACAGTGAAGGAAAGATTGCCCGAGGGAAGACATGTGACAAGTGTATCTAGAAACGGACGTGTGTTGTGTTTTTCAATTTCAATTGTGAACTGTATGCGTTTGTGTTGTTTGTTTAGGTGGCTAAGGAATGTGTCTAATGTCTGGCGGCCATGGGACCAGATCGCGAAAACATCGTCAACGTATCTAAGCCAGACTTTGGGTTTTAGAGGGGAGGAATCTAGGGCAAGTTGCTCAAAATGTTCCATGTAAAAGTTAGCAATGGGGGGGGGGGGGGGGGGGGGTAATGGCGAGCCCATGGCTGTGCCTTCTTTTTGTAGGTAGAAGGCATTTTGCCATACAAAATAACCCGACCATAATACATGCGCAAAAAGCGCCGTGATATCTGGAGGGAATTTGTTTTGTAGGAGAAGGATAATAAAAAAGTTTTTTTAACACGGTTGTAAATTCCATAAAATTTTTAAAATGAATGCTGATCACTGTGTAACCCTAAAAGAAAGGATAAAGGTTTGTCTATTTATGCTTCAGTTTCCATTGGTCATGATAGCAGCACCCAATTACATATTTTGAGTTGTTAGTTTCTATCTCACTCCAAACAGCATCACTATTTTTGAGATTTCTATTTTGACCAGATTTAATTCATCTATGATTTAGCAATACTCCCAACCCTTCCTATCCTATTTGCACTTTCTGAATACACTATGTAGCCATGTTCTATTCCTGTAAGATATCCTATTTTGTCAACCAAGCCTAATTATACTAATAACATTTGTCTCCTCATCATTTACAATGCCAAGAACTCATCACCTTTATTCCTGATGCTCTATGCATTAGGAATAAAGGCAATGAACATGCAGCCATTCACCAGACTGACAAAGTATTTAAGTCAGTCCAGTCTTAAAACCTGACTAGTTCAAATAAGCAGCATAAGTTGATTACTAAAACAAATTCTCTATTCTGCTACTGAGGCCATCATACATCTGACAAAATTAATCTTGCCATTCTTAGTGTCATCCCAATCTAGTTATGACTCTTGTTTCTCTTTCTCGCAATTTAGATCTTTCAACTTAATGCATGCATCCAAGCTCTCACACAACCATCCTGACACATATGGTCTTGTTCATATTCTATCTATATTCATTCTTCCAGCAAACAATCTCACAACAATTCCAAATCTTATTCAAGTGCAAATCATCAAAATCACTACATACATGTACATAATGCACACTATCTCTCTTACAACGTCTGCACACTAGACCATTGCAGTTCATTAATGTCATAGCTTTTGAGTTACTCCCACCACAAAAGGTTGTATAAATCTATGCTACATTGGTATAAGTGGAATGAGGATTATTTTTCGTTTTTTTTTTTAATTTTACATTTTCTCTATTTATTTAATTTTTACATAACCCAGAAATCCTGCTCTAAAGACCAAACATGGAACTTTTTTTTTCAAGCCACTTCAGGCCTTCAATAAACGAGGCAGTGGTCTCACACCAGACAATGAAATGCATTTCCCACCTGAAGACAATCACAAGCATTCATGCTTACAGAGGGATATGAACCTGCAACATGATAGTTGGAGAGTGAACATGCTAACTATTTGGCCAACTAAACCTAGCCAACAAACTCAATTATGATCCTTTTATGGATATAATAATCACCAGGTCAACCAACACCAGCTAAAAACAAGCAACAAGCTCAATCATGACTTTGTGCTTCTTTTTTCTCACATTCAACTTGTTCATATCACGTATCATCTCCTTTCAAGTATTCGTTATAGCTGGCATAATCACTTCATCCACTTACTTGCTTATGACTTCAGTGATATCTTGCGCTCACCTGTGAAATATGCTTTCAGTGCTTATTCTTCTGTCACACTCAGAATCACAGAATCACCACATTTTTTTCATTAGTTTCATCTTCTTTTTAACCTCTACTTGCCAAGCTCTTTCCAGTCTCTCCAATTCCTGTTTGGTGTGAAGTATTCATCATAGCCTCAATTGTTTACCATGGGATCAAGATCTTTTATTACTGTTTTCACACTCATGCACCTCTTTCAAATTGTTACCATTTTAAACACTATTACACACACAATGAATACCATCATTCATGCCCACATTCTCACATGCATCACTACCTGCCAATCCAGTATTATATAACATCTGATGAGCTGATTTAATATTTGTATCAATATTGAGTGGAAGGGGTGGGAGGGATTTGTGAAAAGCTAATAAAGCCATAATATCATTCGTAATTATTTTCAAGGAAACTTCCATAGATTACTGGTAAAATAAGTAAAGCTAATCTTATTATAATTAAAATTTTACTTCATAGAGCACAGACCATATAAAAACTTACCTTTTCTGCAGTGAGTCCCGTATCTTTGTCATGTTTCCTCTGTGTGAAGATGATTGTAAAGACAGCGTGCGATCGACTACTAGTTTCATTCATGTTAGTAGCTGCTACAGTTCTGTTAAACAGTGAATACTATTGTCACATTTCGGTACTCAAGTTTTTTTGGATTTTTTCATTTTTTTTGCAATTTCAGCTTACTTAAAATGTTAAAGTATAAGGAATGTTAAATAAATGGAAGGATTAATACTACTTGTATTTTTGCATAAAATCTTATGCAAAAATACAACTCTTTATATAACAAACAAAAGAAAAAACCTTACCTCTGACAGTACGTCTACAAATAAATGGATTGTAAACATTTCCGATCACCCATTATCCACTGCTGAAACCAGTGCTTTAGCAAAGGGCTTGATTTTGCTGTTATTCCTTATCTTGATTTCTTACATAATATAGAATACAATTTGTCAGGCCTTCCTAGTGAAGATGCCAACAAACTACATTTTCAAGTTGCGACTTCGTAATTCAAAGCAAATTACCTCCATGCAATTTATCAAATGATGAAATTAAAGGTCTAACTTCTTTAAGAAATTATAATACAATATCCATTTCTAAGGCCGATAAAGGAAAAGCTATTGTAATTATGAATAAGACTGACTATGAGACAAAAGTATCCAGCCTATTAGAAGACACCACGACCTACCAAAAGATCACATGTAATCCTACTAATTCGCAAATTAAACAGCTAAATAAATTACTTGATGAGGTTATAAGTTGGGATCCGAACTACGTGGAAAAAATACGCATCTACTTTGGAAGAACTCCTTGTCTTTATGGACTCCCAAAAATCCATAAAGAAGGCTGTTCTGTACGACCTATCATAAATTGCATTGACTCTCCAACTTATCAGATTGCAAAAGTATTATCACTGTCTTCTCTATCTTTGGCTGGCGTTTACCAAATACCTTGCGAATGCGATGTCTCTTATTTTGGACAAACTGACGTTCTTTGGAAAAAAGAATAAAAGAACATCAATATTATATTGATTATAACAAACCTCTGAAGTCTGGTCTGGTGCAGCACAGTATTGACTCTACTCATAGTGTCCAGTGGGATAAAGCAGTTCTCCTCCATAGATGCAGATTTAAATATGAACGCTTATTCAAAGAAAGTTGTGAAACTATCTTACACCGACCGAATTTAAAGAGAAATGACTCTCTCTCAAAGATCTGGGAGACTTTTATCTTATGTAAAAAACCATTTATCTTAATAGATTAAATTTGTTATTTCTATTATTTCCTAGCACGCGGTAACAATTGTATTTTAATAGGTGATCTACCAAACATTTGCCTGTATTCCATTCCTATTACTGTTACAGACACTGAAGATGTACTATTATTTTTAGTATGAAATATCTGTCTTTTTACTGATTAAAGATTTCACTGTGGTTTTTACGTGTTACTTTATTATTTAATACTACTTGCTCCTTCAATCTGCGACTAATGGTATATCAGTCATATATGTTTACAGCAACAATAACTGTTTGTGAATGGAACATGCATTAAATGTCTAAATGCACATACAAAAACTCTGTGTATAATAGTTAATGGGAACTAAGAGGTTCGGTCTTACTTCACATTACTGAATACATTTTTTTCCAACTAAGTAATGTGTGTGAGTTGTCTTAACAACTGTGTCATAGAAGTATTTCAGAAATCTAAAAATTAAGAGTTCTTATGAAGGCATTGGTAGATTATTTTTGCACTGAGCAATATTACTTGTCTTACTGGTACCAAACAATATTCAAATTAAGGGGATATTAAATCCCACATTGTTTTAAAACCAAATAAGAAACCCAAAGATTGGAATCAGAGAGTTTCATGCCGAATATAGTAAACTATAAAAGTATCGGCAGTTTCTAGTGTGAGCTAATGCAAGTAGTCCTAGTACGTAGTACAATCTCAGGCAACTCGTTGCAAAGGTGGGCAAAGTTCTGATCGCAAATCTTGGTATTTTCCATAATGTAAAAACACATTTCCTAGGAAATGTATGCTGTTATTACATTATGGTGGGAGGTCACTACCCAGACCGGTTTCAGTCTTTTTTGAGGCTTCATCAGTGAGTAGCTAGACCAAATAGATATCAAAGGGTATAGCGAAAAGAACTTACATACTCTGCTATACAAGTTGTCAAACAGGTGCAACCATTAAGTTACTTAAATATAAAGAGCCAATAGGCTTCATTTCGGCGATATAAACATTATTCAAATTAAGGGGATATTAAATCCCACATTGTTTTAAAACCGAATAAGAAACTCAAAGATTGGAATCAGATACTGTATTCTGTAAGTCCATGTGTCCTATTTTCTAAATTTGTCTTGCAGTATGGGGAATTTTCTAAATTATAATAGGCATCAGGAAGCATTTTAGCATTTCTTTTTGAGAGTACAGCTTTAAAATGGTTTTTACAGTCACCACACCGTATATTAGGACTAAACATAATGGTAATACTTCGAAGGCTTCTTAAGGTCAGCTAATGTGTAATGTTGCTATCCCTATTCATCCAGGTAAGTCTGGAGTGAAATCCAAATAGTGCTATGTGGGAGAGCATTGCCAAGGCTACACTTCTCTAAGTTTTGCTAAATCTCAAAAAAGCAAATGATAAAATACAATGGAAAAAAAACTTTAAAACCAATATAGTTTTTAAATGGAACCGTATACAGAGCAAAACACATGATCTGTAAATCAGTGCTCCACAGAGAACTTTCATTAATGGATTGTGTGAGATAAAGATATTCTCCGGCCATTTCTGCAAGCAGTATTTTCCAGATGATATCAGTCTGATTTACAATAAATAACATCAATTTCTAATAGTTCAAAGTCCTCTGATAATTTACCACATGTGTATTAGAATTTGCCTTAAAATGAGAGATGTACAAGGTTCACTAACAAATTCAGTGAACATTGTACATTCCTTTGATGAAAAAACATCAAAGGAATGCATATGTAATCCTCTGTGTAGCAATGCACTCAATACTGTCATTGTTCAAAGCATTTCTGGAACCTGTCTTCTGGAATGCTTTTTTGTATTACTGTCACTACATGATGTTGGATGTAGAAATGTCAGAAAATTTGCATCACTTCAAAGCATTCTCCAGTTTTATTTGTGAACAGCCAAAAGTCACAAGAGGCTAAGTCTGGTGAAGAAACAGACAATGGCCACATTGTGATCCCCCCCCCCAAAACTTGCAGACAGCTAGTGCATTATGAGCAAGAGCAATGCCATGATGGATGATACAAATGTTTGGCCAAAGTTCATATCTCTTCTTATTAACAGCTTCATATAACCTTGTCAGCACCTCTAAATGAATGTTGGTTCATGAACCAACATTCATTTTATTTTCTTTAACAGTGGTACTGAAACAACTACCAGCAAATTGCAAATAAACATTAGAAAAAACATCAAAGCTGAAACTTCTGATCTTCACTCAAAATTCACAGAACCATCTTTGCAGAAATTCTTGCCATCTCCAAATAATCCTTCAAGATCCTCCTCAATGTTTCTGTCCCAATTTAATTCTTCTTTTTCCATTAAAAGTAAACTTAATCATCAGTCAGACCAGACTAATTACCATACTCTTTCATTTCTCTCAAATCTTCCCATCAATGTATTTCTCTTAGGCCATTCAATGACTAGTTTCACTTGTGATTTATTATTATTATTACACGACACCTCCAGGGAATCCTAAGACTCATTGAGGGAGGGCACCTACTCTATATCTCCGTCATCATCTACACCAGCACCATCTACTGCCTACCACCACTAGTATTTTCACAGACAATCACAAACATCCATGCCCATGGTGGGATTTGAACCCACAACCTTTTGGATGGAGCAGCGGATATGCTAACCACTCGGCCAACCAGCTATATTTTGTCTAACTTTACACAAAATGTGATGTTAACATGCTGTTCTAAATTCCATTCACTCATTTTTCCAAGGAAAGCAACAAACACATGTACAAACTCTACAAGCACTTGTCAACTACTGGTCTAATAAATGCTACAGTCTCTTTAGTCACACTTATTAACTGATTTCCACCAGTAATTCCTTAAGTGGTTTACTTTTTTTAACTTGCATGTTTTCTTATTAAAAAAAAAAAGATATTTGATAAAAACATACATATACAAAAAAGTGAACTATCTAATGACTTGTGCACAATTTAAATATGTCTACTCAGCTGACATTGTTTTAATTGTTGAAATTTAAAAAAAAAAAAAAAATTCAATCTCAAATTAGAATGATACCATGCACAACTGGAAGAGCAATGATACATGCACCCTTCAAATGAAACTGGCATGAATCAGATTCTCATTATGGCAAGAGTAATTTATGTGAGTGGTTTCAAGTAAAGATGAATAAGCTGTTTTCTCCCACAAACTCTGAAAAACAATCATCAATAAAAATAACATCAGCAAAATAGTCTGCTGTTTAAAATGCAGACAATCACCTGCTTTTTCAATACTTCTCCCATCTACATATGAGAGGATAAATGAGTATTTAGGCTTAGGTGCTGGTTTATACTCAAGACACAGTTTAATGGAATAGAATCACAGTGTAAAATCTTTCATGATAAGTGATTCCATTATTTATCATGTTCGATTTTACAATGGTTTTAAATCAGGATATGTACCGAATAGATATGTAAGATGTTTAATGAAAAATTATTCCATGCAAGTTAATTGTGTTCAGAAAAAAGGAATTCCCTTTGGTTCCATAATGTGTACATGAATCAGCAAGTTTACAGTGAGATTAACAGCAGAACAAAGAGGATTATCATGAGAGAAAAAAAGTTACAAAGAGTCGCGAAAGATGACGTCATCACATCAAAAAGGCAGCAAGTACCAAAGACAAAGGAGTCAAAGCCCGGAGGTAAACATGTGATGAGCTAGAAAGGCATGTGAAAGTAAAGACAGAGAAAGCTAGACACATATAAGACACACCACCAGTAAGCAAAATTATTACAGGATTCTCGATGCTTACTTTTGCCTGTAATCGCTGACCATCCGTGATCGGCAAAGAAAGAGAACGCTTCGTGTGTCTGCTTTCAGGATTCTCAAGACATGTCCGTGTTTGAAGAATTTTATCATTCGTAATCAAAGGGGATAGAAGAGAAACTTCGGCTATCATCAACGTAGATCATCTACATGAAGGAGACTTTATAACAAGACGTCAGAAAGGAAGAGATCGACACAGTGAATGATATGAAGGTTAAGAAGATATCTGTAGAACTTCTAGCTAATGCAAAGGATTGTTTTATGAAGGAGAAAATTCTAACTATATTTCTGAAGTTATGTGTAGAATGTGCATGAATCTAATATACATATATATAATGTGCTAGAGAGATATTGCATAGAAAGTAGTTAAATTAGACTAGATCAGTATATGTATCACAATCAAGTAATGTTAAAGTTAAGTGTTATGATAATTCAGAATCAAGGTTTAGAGGAATGATGAATTTGTATATATCTAGTGAGCATATTGTAAATATTCTTTAGGTCTTAATAAATAATTTGCAAACAACACACTGAACTGTGAGGTATCAACGCACTATCCCCCAAAAAATTCCAAACCTGTATGCGAGTAATGTTTACGATTTTTATGTAGTTGCCATGATTGATTGAAAGGGATAAATTTAAAGTAAAGCGGGGAATGCACATTCAGGTTCAGAAACCTGTATCGTCTTTGAGTAAAGTCTTACACTCTCATTCTCAAATTATAGTCTAGCTGGTGCAGTCGATAAACAAATAAATTTGCTAGACTATAGAGCGTGAGAGATAAGACACAGAGTAAGCATATACATGGTGGCAGGTCAGAAAGTAAGACGGCTGACCACAGTAAAAAAAGTTAAAGGCAAAGACAAGGCAGGATAGATAGATATATATGGATAGAAAATAGAGATTAAGATGTTTTACAAATAGTGCAGCCAGTATGTAAATAAAATTTTACAAATGCCACAGCCGACATTGATATAAAATATAACTTTTTTTCATCATCCTCCTCATCATAAACCATGGGCTCACTGCCTGTTGGTGTCTGATTCCTCTTTCACTATCTTCTTCCACCTTTCTTTGTTCAGTGCACAGTGTCACAGTTTCTGTACATCCATTCCACACCAGTCCTTTATGTTGTCTATCCATTCTTTGTATGGTCTACCTCTTCTGTTTACACCATCCATAATACCAATGAATGTCTTTATCTTCCAGTCCTCACTCATTCTGCAGATGTGTCCAAATAATTGCAGCTTCCATTTTATAATCTTCTGCATTAGATTCTCCTTTTGTATCTTCTGATAGAGCTCTTCATTTGTGATTTTCTGTACCCATTCTATTCTTAGAATCTTCCTGTAACAAGTTCTTTCAAATGCCAAAATTCTTTTTCTTGATTCCTTATTTATTACCCATGTTTCAGATCCATACAGTACACTACTAAAGATACCTGTTTCCAGCACTCTTAGTTTTGTTTGCAGGCTGATTACTTTACTTTTCCAGATGTTATCCATGGCATTCAGATTTGTTCTTCCCTTTGCAAAATCCTGATCTTTATTTCTATTTTACAGTGCAAATCATATGTCATTTTACTTCCCAAATAAGTAAACTGTTCTCCATTTTCTATATCAATTCCATCCACTTGTATATCTTTTGTTTCATGTTCTTCTCACCAAATACCGTTGTCTTTGTTTTTTCCAAGTTCATAACAAGTCCAAATCTCTTTCCTTCTTCATTTAACAGTTTCAATGTTTTTTGTAGTTCTCTTTTGTCTTCTTCCATAATAACAATGTCATCTGCAAATCTCAGATTGTTAATTCTCACCCCATGTACCAATATTCCTTTTGCACCTTCCTTCATTTGATCCATTGTTCTTTCTAAATGTGCGATGAAAATGCTTCATGATATTGGGTCCCTCTGTCGAGTACCAGCCAACGTTGATATAAAATATAACTTTTTTTACAACAGTACAAAGGGAAATAATTACACAATAGGTTTAATCATTTAAATATTTCATCTTTGTCATAGAGACATCTTCAAAAATATAATGTTAAAACTGTAATAACTTAACACACAAGAAACCATAAGTCGACAAAATGAAATTAGACTAAATGAAGACTTTTCTTCATTCACTGTTTCCTGTGTGTTATTATGGAGAGGAGAGGGATCTGGAAAGTTCTGATAAACAAGTAAAACAAAAAAAAAAAAATTTTTTTAAAAAATAATTTTATGTCTTCTTATATATCCTAAAAGGAAAAAGAACAAATTATTATAATTTGATGAAACATGGGAATGAAAGGGTTAAGATGGTGGTTGGGATAAATCTTAAGCTTCTTTCTATATGGTAAATAAAATCAAGTTTGTTAATCGTTCTGGGTGCCACGGCAAAGTTTAAACCTTTGCTGAGTACCGAGAGTTTATCATTGTTCAGGGCGTGGTTAGATTGGTTGATTATTCACTGAAGGCAATTGATGGCTTCTGTTGACCCTTGCTTCTGGTTGATTATCACTGGCTTGTGTTTGGCTGTTTTCGTTCACTGCAGAGAAATTCAAATATGTCTGTTGGTTTTCAGAATATTGTTGATCTTTAAGTCGACAATATTCGGAATCACCTAGCAAGAAACTAGCATCAACACTCAAGGAGTTGGTAGGTCATTCCCCCTCCTATATTAAAAACACACAACACTTTGTAAACAAAATCAAAGACATCACACTGGAAAAAGATGATTTGTTAATCAGTTTTGACATCTCTGCCCTCTTCACAAATGTCCCAATCAATGACACAATCCTTCTATTACATGACAAATTCCATCCCAATATCAAAGCGCTATTTGCACGTGTATTACGTTCTGGCAAAACACTTTCTACCTACAAAAAGAAGGCACAGCCATGGGTTCACCATTATTCCCCCCCCCCATTGCTAACTTTACATGGAACATTTTGAGCATTGTCTCTAGATTCTCCTTTAAAACCCCAAAGACGCTTAGATACGTTGATGATGTTTTCACTATCTGGCCCCATGGCTACCAGACATTAGACACTTTCTTCAGTCACCTAAACAAGCAACACAAATGCGTACAATTCACAATTGAGACTGAAAAGCAGAACACACTTCTGTTTCTAGATACACTAGAAACTTGTCACACGTCTTCCTTCTGGCAGTCTTTCCTTCACTGTGATCCACTGTTTACCGGAAACTGACACATACTGGCCAATATATACACAAACTCCTACCACGACCCAACACAAAAACTAGGGTTCATTAATACACTAAAAAAACAGAGAGGCTTGAAGATTTGCTCCAATGAACAAGCACTTAAAGATGAATTAAAAGTTATCAGCAATAATACCTTCCTAAAAATGGCAAGCCAAAATACTATCAACAAAATTCTTCACAAGACCTCACTTTAAAACAAAATAAACTAGACTACAATAAAACTGTAACCATTCCATACATTAAAGGTATATCAGACAAAATAAACAGAATGCTATAGAAATACAACCTTAAAGCCACCTTTAAACCTCCTGCAAAATTAAAGAACTTACTCAACTCATCCAAGGATCCACTCCCTCCACTGTCTCTGGAGTATACCGCATTAATTGCACCTGTAATTTGCCCTATATAGGGGAAACAGGAAGCACAATTCCTATCAGAAAAAGGAACATAAACGACACATTAAATATAATAACTATGGTAAAGCTGGTCTTTCTGATCATGCACTAAAACTTTACACAGAATTGATTGTTGGAAAAGCACCTGTTGTTTATACCACATCAAAACATGTTATGAATGTAAATTTAAGGAGAAATGCGAGATTTTTTATCAACCTCCCTAATCTTAACAATAATGATGGTCTAAAAATCCCAAGAATATGGAAGGCACATATTTTATCCATTTAACCTTTCTCTCTAAGAGTTAATTATAAATAGGACCACAGGTAATCCAGGATCTTAAATCTAATATAACAATGGTCATGTTAAATTAGGACATCATTTTTACTGTAACAAAACTATCTATATGAAAAAATGTTTATCTGATATTATCTTAAATAGAATATAGCTTTGATGTAGTTATTTTATTTATTTCATTTATTTATTGCAATTTTATTTTCACTAGGCCAGTAAAATAACCGTTGATCAAATCATTGTCTCTTCAGCATACTGTGTGAAAGTGATTTAGCTTGTCTCTGTATATGTGTGTATACTCCAGATGATGATCTTAATATGAAGGTCAAAATGTTGGGAAATTAAAATTATTTATAACAGAGTTGTAGAGTCCATAATTTGTGTAAAATGAAATCAGTGCGATGCCGCATGTGTTTAATGTATTCGTTGCCGAAAATGATGAATGGTTTGTGGTATGAGAGCAAGAATGAAGAGAATATTTGTCAGAAATGTTTCATAAGCAAGTGCAAGAAATGAGAGCCATGTAAGGGGCGAAAGAATGAAGTGACTGATATTATGGATATAAGGCAAGAGTGTTGAAGTGTTGTGGAGAATGTAGCAGAAGCAATGAATGATAATGAATGAATCATGCACGAAATACGAATGAGAGTTTAAAGGAAATGGTTCAAAGTAATAATGCAGATGAGATGTCAATGCGAAAAGAAACTGCACGCTTACATGGACTCCTTCACAGGACAACATGTGGGCTTGAGTGACTAGAGAACAGAAGGATGTAAAATGAAAGAAAAAGTGAAAGAGAAAACAATAAAAGTGCAAGAAACTGGAAGAAAAGAGTAGTATTGTATGGGGGATTCAATGATAAGAGATATACTTAGGTATACTTTAGGTGTAAAATGAATGTCATTGCCTGGCATGAAACCACCATCCCCACTTATTGGAGGCCTGAAGTGGCTTGAAAAAGTTCCATGTTTGGTCCTTAGAGCAGGGTTTCCAGACTATGTAAAAATAAAAAAAAATGAAAAATACAAAAAAACAGAAATTGATAAAAATAGAAATAAATTCTCAGCACAAAATATTCTATAGGTTTACAAAATAACCTTTCGTGGGTGGGAGCAACATAAAAAATTTAATGAGAAAGTGACAAAAGCATGTTTTCCAGGTGCAAAGATAAATGAAGTTAGTGAGAGAAGTTATGAAGGAGTTGTTAGAAGTAGCAAGAATAAAGAGTAAGAAAGTAAAGATTGTGAGTCTGTTGCCTCGGTATGATATGACAGAATTGAGAAAAAGGGCCATGATTGCCAATGAGTTTCATTTCTCTAGCATGATATTTTCATGCGGGAGAAATGGTGTACAGTTTATGGATGTGTGAAGCGAATTTGATGGATGTAAGGACCTGTATTGCCTGATGGACTGCACTTAAAATGGTTTTGGAGTAAGTTCTGGGAGAAAGTGTTATTCAGTGAGAGTTTGAAAGTGCCAAAAATTGGGGGGGGGGGGAATCAAGCAAGTGTCAAGCCACTCCTGGAACAAATATGCGTGTTTGCAGAAATGATTATAAAGAAATAGCCACCACTGGGATAAATAAGTGCAGGAATGATTGTGAAGAGCTGGGTGCAGTTCCCAGGTTTTGAATCTGAATGAGCAGGTAATAATATTATGTAAGGGTAACTGTGGGCCCAAGGAGATGTTAAAATGCATTTACATGAATGTTTGAGGTATCAGAAATAAAGGAAATAAAGTGTTTGGCATTGGTCAGCTGAACTTGGCCAAAAATTATTGGCATCAGCGATACCTGGTTGTCTGAGAATGATGTAGTTAAAGAGATAGAATATAATGGATATTGTATTTTCAGAGAAGACAGAGGAAATATGGCAGGAAGAGGAGTATTATTAATGATAGCTGAAGAACTTCAACCAACAAACATAGAAGCTAAGGAAGATTATAGATCTGATGGAAATTGTTCCATCAGAAATTGTTTGAGACTGTTTCAAAAAGGTGTATAAAACTTTGCAGGAGAACATAGAATAACTTGGAAAACATACAAAAGATGAGTGAGTGTCATAATGTACCGAAACGCATCAATTTTTGGTCATGTAACTATATTACTAAATGACAACACTACAAGGCATAATACATTACACCATTTTAAAGTGGTGACTTTCAATGGTGCAGATCAAGCATGTTATGGGTATTGGTTTGAGAAAACAAAGTCTGCAACACAATTTCAGAGGTATATCCACATGCAATACGACAAAGAACCTCCTAGTAGATGCATGATTTAGTATCTCTCGGTGCATATCATGCATACTTTTTCATACTTTTTATGTTTCTTGACTAGAGATACTTATCACAAAGTAGCACTTATGGCCTCAAGTTTCCTCAAACTTATCATGATAGAACATCGAATTACATTTGTTAGTAGCTGACAATAGCACATATGAAGCTTGGATTATGACCTTAATAAATTAATCAAAAGGTAAACTATTAATGTAGTCAGTAATCCCCTGGACAATTGATATAGTTACAAAATCAGTTATACCAATGGCATATTATGAGAACATGTAGTTTAGCTAAAGTACAACATCTCCTCGGCCCTATCGCATGCATTATAGACCAGTGTTACCCAAACCTCTGGATGTCAGGGCCTCCTTTGGAAAAATTTAAATATTTCACGCCCCCCCCCTCGAAAAAAATCGTAATACAGATATTATTATAATATTTATTGTATTTATATTCAATACAAAACATATGCAGCGAATATTGCAAAAATCAAATGCAAATATTACATTTTAGCATCTTACATACGTATCTGACATGGCACATTATCACATATTTTTATATAGGTAGATATATTGTTATTGTACATTTGCAGTACAAGCACATGAAACATAAAACGATTAGTAATAAAGAAAGAATTAAAAACATAAAAGAAGTTTGATAACAATTTAATGTGATGGATGTGTTTCGATACTGCTACACAAAAAGTAAACATCAGGTGAAATATTTGAAACTGCAATTCTTAGATTTCTGCTTTGAAATGAAACTTATACGAATAAGCATATATTTAATAATATTCATTAAGCGCCGAAATACGCAGAAAGCAAAATTTGTGAACCCGCACCAATCTGTGATTTTTTTCCATTAAAATATAAAAAATAACAAAAAAAAATAATAAAAATTAAATATGTTTCTTTTAAGATAAAAAAAAATCTACTTAGTCATAAAACATTTTGAATTTTCTTTCATTATTTCACCACCGGCCCCCCCTCAACAAAACCTATGGTCCCCAAGGGGGCCACAGCCCACAGTTTGGGAAGCGCTGTTATAGACAACTCCAACTATTATTTAGCCAAGAGATTAGGAGCAACACTTCAGGTTTACAAATTTATTCCTCCATCACCTTCTCAACTTGTTTACCCATCAACCAACTCTAGTCACTAATTTCCAACAAGAAAGAAAAAAGTCATCAAAAAATCATTAACTTTTAACATCAGGGAAGCATAATTCTTCAAATTAATTTGAAAAATTAACTTTTTTTTTTCTTTTTTTTTTAATATCATTAGATATTAAAAAAAAAAAGAAAAAAAAAGTGGCATGTCTTACCACTGTGATTACTAGGCATGATGAAAGTTTATTTTTCACTTGGTTAGAGTATAATAAATTTAGGTTAATCCTTTATCCAAGTGTGAGCAAACAAAGTTTGCACCTGAAAGTATCTTCAGGACTGGGGTAAGGTGGTACAACACCAGGGCAACTCATTGCAAAGGTGGAGCAAGTTACCAACACTCCTGTCTCAGTATCTCCTATAATGCAAAACACATCTCCTTGCGGATATGTCTAATGTTATGCATTAAGGGAAGGGCCACTACCCAGACTAGTTTCGACCTTTATTGAGGTCTCTTCAGTGGGAGCCAGGCCCAAGTGGAGATACCAGGCAGAAGCATTAGCAAGGTCATCTCTACCTATAGGAGTTGCCAAATGGTGTGCCACCTTTTAATTAAATTACTCTGGATTTAGAGAAAGATGTTGAAAGTTTATTTTTCACTTGGTTAGACTATAATAAATTTAGTTTAATCCTTTATCCAAGTGTGAGCAAACAAAGTTTGCGCCTGAAAGTATCTTCAGGACTGGGGTAAGGTGGTACATCACCAGGGCAACTCATTGCAAAGGTGGAGCAAGCTACCAACACTCCTGTCTCAGTATCTCCTATAATGCAAAACACATCTCCTTGCGGATATGTCTAATGTTATGCATTAAGGGAAGGGCCACTACCCAGACTAGTTTCGACCTTTATTGAGGTCTCTTCAGTAGGAGCCAGGCCCAAGCTGAGATACCAGGCAGAAGCATTCGCAGGTCATCTCTACCTATCGGAGTTGCCAAATGGTGTGCCACCCTTTTTTGCCCTGGTGTTGTACCAACTTACCCCAGTCCTGAAGATACTTTCAGACGCAAACTTTGTTTGTTCACACTTGGATAAAGGATTAAACTAAATTTATTATACTCTAACCAAGTGAAAAATAAACTTTCAACATCTTTCTCTAAATCCAGAGTAATTTATTAAAAAAGGGTGGCACACCATTTGGCAACTCCAATTGGTAGAGATGACCTGCGAATGCTTCTGCCTGGTATCTCAGCTTGGGCCTGGCTCCCACTGAAGAGACCTCAATAAAGGTCGCAACTAGTCTGGGTAGTGGCCCTTCCCTTAATGCATAACATTAGACATATCCGCAAGGAGATGTGTTTTGCATTATAGGAGATACTGAGACAGGAGTGTTGGTAGCTTGCTCCACCTTTGCAATGAGTTGCCCTTGTTGTACCACCTTACCCCAGTCCTGAAGATACTTTCAGGTGCAAACTTTGTTTGCTCACACTTGGATAAAGGATTAAACTAAATTTATTATACTAGGCATGATGTTTAATCTTGCATACCTGTACATATTATATAACTAGCTTGAAGATGGATGAAATACCGAATTTAATAGTTTATTATTGTTAATATTTTTTTTTATTCTCCAGATGGTAGCTGTTGCATCCACTAATTTGTTAAATTGAAGTCTGCTCTTCATGTCTCTAACAAGAACACTTATGTCATCTTAACTAAAACAATCATCTTAACTAAAACAATCATCTTAACTCAAACAATTCCTCTACATCTTCATTATTAATACTTTTCATTGCAATATATGGCACAAATAGGTTACATTTCCCTATCTGAAATTTTTCCACATCACTCTCTATTTGAAATCATCTTCAATGATGTTGAGTACTACAACCACTTCTTCCTTTCTATGATTACTTTACCCAAATAAATCTTCTAGTTAATATTTAGAAGTATCTCACCCATTTTAGTCTTTTACATCTTAGCAACATGAAATATGTTCACAATTTCTCTGATAGCTCAACATAATTTAATCGATTCTTCTTAACTTCAGGGTGCCTAGTTTCAATGCCTCTTTGTTCAACTGTTTCCAGTACCTGTATTTTACTTGTTTACCCTGGTTTCACTGATGAAAACAGAGGATGGTGTTTAACAAGTGGTGGTCCGGCTGACATGCTATTTCATTATTAAGAATTAATATGATCAGAAAAGCACATATTTGTCTATCCTCCAATTAGTATACCTACTAACACAGCAGACCACACCACAGAAAGGTGAGGAGTGGACAACAAGTCTGAAGCTCTGGTCAATTCTCCATTTTCCATACAGCTATGTTTCTTAAACCTTTTGTGATTGCAGAACTTTACATAAAAAAAATTACTTTGTTGCAGAACCCTATGAAAATTTTCATAAAAAATTATTGGAAAGGATTTATGACAACGAATGCAAAATACATTAAGCGAGAAAACACATGATACCTAATATTACAAATAATAAAGTAGCACAACTGTTTCTAAAAATAAGTCAATTTAATAAAACAAAAAATGGTATTTTCTTAATTCACTTTCTTTTTTTTTTTCTTCTTCAACTACATCTAGTTATCAGCTCTGTGGCTCAGTCAGTACAGACAAAGCCCTATGGTCAGAAAGACCTGGGTTCGATTCCCATTCATGACATGAGGAACTGGTTTCTTTCAACTAAAAATAAGTTAGCTGGTCTCACATGGAGTGGGTTTTTTTCACCTGGAAACTCGAGTTTTTCATCCCCCAGAACAGGCAAATCAGCCCCATGAACACACATGGATTTACAGCAATGAATACTTATGACAATATGTGGAAGAGTAGGGTCCTCACAATGTGTTGTTATGTCCATAGTCAACCATAAGTTATATCATGATAGCCAACCTCCTGGATAAGAGATGACACATATAGGGATATACAAGTTATAAAAGTCTATATGCGCTAGGGATGCCCTACAAGTTTTTGAAGTATCCCAGGATTTAGCAGAGCAGAGTTTTAAAAAACAATGCCATACAGGCCACATGAGAGATCTCCTGACAACTGTATCCAGATACAATTCTTATGTAAATCCTATAAAACAAACTAACTATTAATTCATATCCATTTTTGAGAAAACCATACCATTTCAGGATTACAAAACATTTACTTCTTAAACAATTTTCCTACAATCACATTTTCCTATAATGCCAGTAAGTACTTCCATTGATTAATCTAGTCACACACACACATACACATGCCAAATTACAGCTATCCTTATGTATGGTTAAAGTCCTAGTAATAGAAAAACAGGTAATGATATCATATACAGCAGTTCCCCAACCCCCTTATCCACAGTTTTGCTTTTCATGGTCAACCCTGTTCCAAAAATATTAAATGGAAAATTCCAGAAATAAACAACTCATTAGTTTTATGCGTGCCATTCTGAGTAGCGTGATGAAATCTTGCAGCGTCCTGCTCTGTTCACCCAGGACATGAATCATTCCTTTCTCCAGTGCATTCACATTGTACTGTATATGCTACTTTCCCGATAGTCACTTAGTAGCTGTCTCAGTTATCATATTGACTATGGCAGTATTGCAGTGCTTGTGCTCAAGTAATCCTTATTTTACTTAATTAAAACCCCCAAAGCACAAGAGTAGTGATGCTAGCAATTTGGATATGCCAAAGACAAACCATAAAGTGCTTCCTTTAAGCAAAAAAGTGAACTTCATAAGGAAAGGAAAAAAATTGTATGCTGAGGTTGATAACATTCCATTCACATAACTTTTATTACAGTATATTGTTATAATTGTTCTATTTTATTATTAGTTCTTGTTGTTAATTACTTACTGTGCCTAATTTAAAAATTAAACTTATCATAGGCATGTATGTACAGGAAAAAAACGTAGTATATACATAGGGTTCATTACTATCTACGGTTTCAGACATCCACTGGGGATCCTGGAACGTATATCCCATGGATAAAGGGGAGGAGGGGGGGGACTACTGTAGTTCAAATGGGCATGGCCGTGGAAGGCACCTCACTCACTTTCATCTCAGATACAGAGAACCTTCTTGGTTAGCTAATGGCCCATAGCAGTTAAGACGTACAGAGTAACAACAAATAAATCGTGCTTTCTCTCAGTATAGACTATATCCACTAAAGGAGTTGTGACAAACTTAGCAAGTATTGCCAGTGTAGTCAACCTTCCTAGCTGACTGAAATTAAACCAGACCTACTAAGTGGTAAAGAACAATAATCTTCCAGAGAAATACCATCATATTGCTTTACTGGCAACCATTTCTGGTTGGTCTCCAGAGCAAAGGAGACCAACTTTCTTCTATTCCCCTTCTCTTTCTTTTTTTTTTTTTTGTTTTTCTTTTCTTGCATGCAGCATGAATGTTAACCTTCGAGGGCATACTTAACATAGTGTACAGACTCCACAACAAAAACATCCACCATTCAAGGTTCAGAAGTAAAACAGTTCTGCAAGCCATTTGCCTGATGGTATTGCAATTAGACTTTCACACCAGCCAGTATAGAATCCTACTAACATACACTCAGCCATATTGTGAAAGAGAGTCTATCCTTCTGTTCATATTCTTTCTCTCTCCTGCCTAGACCACTCCTTGGTCTGGGCAGGAGAGAGGAAGATTAATCTCAAGGCTATGATATAAGAAGACTGGTTCCTCTCTGCATGGACTTCATGGGCAAAAGTATTCCCTCTTCATATATGTATTCTCAACTATTCACCAAAATAAACTACAAAAGTATAACAATCATAGCATCACTACAGTTTTATATCACTTAATCTAAAACAAATACACATGCGCACACGCACAGACCATGATTATGTAACAGTTATGTTCGGAAAACATTATGAAACATGAATTTTACATAAGTCAGATTTAACACATCCATTAATTATATCCCTACTGTCTACAGTAGTATATTAACAGGTTATTTCTGTTAGTTTCATTCATAGGATGCACACATAAATTAGATTTTAATATGTAATTATTCAAGCAAAGTAATATAATACAGTGTAAGTGGCATGAGAAAATAGAAAAAAAATTTTTAAGTGTTCAGTTTGACCTTCTCATGAAATTATCAAGAGATAACTGAACAGTGGCTTCTTTCTTTTCTTCATGAATTTCTCAATAACAGGCTAAAATGTCATCTATTTCTTTGTGGATGTTGAGTGTTTTTACTTGGTTATACTATAAATTAAAGATGCCAAGAAATTATTTTCTTAGTTTCACCCTTTATCCAGAGTTTGCACATGAAGGAACTTCACAACTGGACTACTTATATATATAAGCTAATGACTTCACGTCACTTGCATTAGTATCCCATAATGCAAGGCACATATCCTTATGAACATGTATAATTACACATAATTCTGCATTACTTTAACCTTGGTATCGCTTCTGGGTCTGGCTCCCACTGATGAGACATCAGTAAAGGTCGAAACTAGTCTGGGTAGTGACCCGTCTCATAATGCATAGCACTGTGTATCTATAAGGATATGTGCCTTGCATTATGGGATACTAATTGTACATAGAGGCAAATGACATGAAGTCATTAGCCTCTATATACAAGTAGCCCAGTAGTAAAGTTACTTCATGCACACACTTTGTTTGCTTACACTTGGAGAAAGGATGAAACCAAGAATATAATTTCTTGGCATCTTTTAATTTATTTTTATTTCTCTTCGGACTCTTAAAATGAAAACCAACACTGTTCTAAAATCTAACAAAAAAAAAAAAAAAAAAAAAGGAAAAAAAGAAATCATTACTTGCCACAAAAGACAAAGAACTGTCTGAATATTTTAATTTCATGTCTTCAAAAAGACTTCTCACCTTTGTGTAAATCATCATTAAGCTTAGTAGAATATACTTTTGAATTTAGTCTTCTAGTCATGGAGCAAATCATTTTTTCATATTAATAATAGCACCAGAATGTGTTTTTGTTATTGTCACTGACTTTAAAGAAGCAGATCCTTTAACCCGATTCATTATATGGGCAGAATTTCACTGAATTCATCAACAGTGAATTGTATTCACTGTTGATGGTGAAAGACCAAGATCACATCATATGACCATTAAGCTTTGTCCACCTTCATATTTCTTTATAATTTTCATCTCTAGATTAAATTTGGTGTATATTCACATCGGTTTATTTATTTCCACTTCTTTCCTCTTTTCCAGTCATGAATGTATTCCCCCACAGCTCACACAAAAAATATCGAAACATATGCATACAAAAACATGGTACATCAGTGTTCAATAGTAATTGAGGAAGGAACATGCATGAACTGCATGGGATGGCTACCTTCAGAAGACTACTGTTAGGTGGCATATGAGTAACTGGCACTGAGTAAAATTTTCATATATATTTTTTTTCCCCATAGTTCTTTCTGGATAATTTGCTTAAGGCCAAATTCATGGAAGTCCATACACACAAACACACACACTCAGCAGACAAAGAAATCAAATATATGGGCAGAATTTCACTGAATTCATCACCAATGAATTGTATTCACAGTTGATCGTGAAAGACTGAGATCACATCATATGACCATTAAGCTTTGTCCGCCTTCATATTTCTTTATAATTTTCATCTCTAGATTAATTTTGGTGTATGTTCACATCGGTTTACTTATTTCCACTTCTTTCCTCTTTTCCAGTCATGAATGTATTCCCCACAGCTCACACAAAAAATATCGAAACATATGCATACAAAGACATGGTACATCAGTGTTCAATAGTAATTGAGGAAGGAACATGCATGAACTGCATGAGATGGCTACCTTCAGAAGACTACTGTTAGGTGGCATATTAGTAACAGGCACTGAGTAAAATTTTCATATATTTTTTTTCCCCATAGTTCTTTCTGGATAATTTGCTTAAGGCCAAATTCATGTAAGTCCATACACACAAACACACTCAGCAGACAAACAAATCCCACTAGTAATTTTATATCAACTTCAGCGATATTTGCAACACACACGCTGCAAACACGTTGATGTACTTGACAACTTATCGAAACCTGAGCTCTTACTTCTAACTTTAAATGTTAATTTCAAAAATCACCATACATCTTGACTGCCTAAATTGCATACTATACAATTCCTTTCTGCCCAAAGCAACATTACACAATTCCTTTTGGCTATAAGTGTAACAGCACTCAAGATGTTGTGTACAATGACTCGTGCCAAAAAATGTCAAACCTAGAATACTCTGTCTTAACTTTCTCTGACATAAGATTCCCATCTCTTAAAGAAACTTTACACCATTTAGTTACAGTCATCTGCTTGTGTTTGCCGCTTCTCCAAACTCTGACGATGATTCTGACCGCTTTGACTTTCTATCTCCAAACTTGATTATCTGCAGTAATCATCCTCATGCATTTCAAATATCATCATCTTCTTCTTCCTCCTCCTCTCAGGGATTTAGGCTGTTCTGGTCTCATTCCATCTTTTCCTTGGTTGCCTCAGACATCTGCATCTTGCAACTGGGTGGTATCAAAGTATCTTTTTAGGTAGCCTGAATTTTTCATCCTTTCAATATAATATTTTAAACAAATTATGGTCTTTTCTGGCCTCAGAAGCCACTGGCTGGTCTATTCAATGGGCAACTTTTTTTTTTGTGATCGTTTAAAATTGAATTAGTTTTTTGAGCAATCTTTCTATTTGCATTCTTTTAGCATGCATCATTCAATTCTCTATTACTGGTTCTTGGTTTAATTCTTTCAATTATTTCTTCATTTCTTTTATGATTAAATAGGATATATTTTGTCGTTTTTCTCACATATTTTACTTTGGCTACTAGTAATCTTTGCTCATCTTTTTAATTGTTCAAATATCACTTCCACACAGCATAGTGGGAATAATCAGTGTATGTGTGTGTGTGTGTGTGTCATAAACTTTTAATCTAGTCTATCTTTGTAGCAGGTTAGATTTAAGCACAGAATTTATTATTAGTAGTAGTATCCTAAGATTCCATGAAGTCACAGACTCATCTAGGAGGTCAAGTTTGTCATACACACAAAGCTCATCAAACTTAAACACATCCAAATTATCTGCAGACACCATGCTCTTAGGCAATGCATATCAATCATTCACAACTCTCCATGCAAAAAACCTGCTTCTCACTACCCTGCTCACACCCCCTCCTTATACAGCTTCAATGGATAACCACTTGTTCTCACATAATGTCCCACCATTTTATGAAAAACCTCTTCAACATTAATCCTAACACAACTCCTTACCAACTTGTACATCTCTATCAAATCACTCCTCTTATCCACCAGACTCTGCAAATTGCATCATCTCAACTTTTTTTCATATTCAACATTCCAGAGATTAGAAACTATTTTGGTCAATTGGCTCTGGACCCTCTCCTCATCTCTTCATCCTTTTGAAAAACAGGTGGCCAAATCTGTGCACAGTAGTCCAAAATGTGATCTAATCAGAACCTTATACAATGGAACCAGAATCTCCTTACTTCTACATATCCAACTAAAACTACATATCCATCTTATATCCAACCACATCAACTCTAGTTTGATTATCAACTTATTATGCAGTAACCTATCAAAAGCCTTTGCATGTATCCATCTCCCCACGTCCAATGCTGCTGTCACCTTATTGTAATAAGTATATCACTAAAACAAGAACTTCCTTTATCCGTGCTATCCATCAAAGATAATGTCATTGTTGTCAATCAACCCAATTCTGTATTAGGTTATTACACCTGCTATTTTTAGATATTTTGTTAAATGTTCATATTTATGTTCTTATCGTCTTTAAATGAAATCATACATCCTAAATAAGAAAATTAACTTGTCAAAATTTTTATCTATTACTATTTAAATTCTAGCTGAATCTTGACCCAAGTTTTTGGTTTTTTTGAAATTTCCATTACAAAATCTTCAGCTATTCCTTCAAGGTTTAGGATAATTTCTGAAGATTATCTTCAGATCTGTAATTATGCCATCGGCTAAAAAGGAGCATTCAAATTCACATTACAGGACATAATACCCTGAATGTGTTTTTTTTTCCTCTTCCATTTTTTGTTTAAGTATATATTCAACATCTAGACATAGATAACCTACTTGTCTAATTCCTTAGTTCATCTCTCTCTCAAAAATGATAGTTCAGAGTTCAATCATATCTGTATTTCATTATCCTTATATATGCATATAGCAGCTCTTAGAATCCAACCTGGTCTTTGACCTTCTTGTCACATGTTAAATAAAATGTTCCTTTTAATCTTTTTTTTTTCTTACTTTATCAAATGTTTTTTTTTTTCAAAATAAATGTTATATATATGCATTTCTAGATTGTACTCTCATTTTATTTTAAATTATTATTACTATTAATTTTAGTCAGAAACTGGATTCATACACAAGCATCCTTTTTTCTAAAATAATTCTGCATTTCCAGAATAATGTCTTCAGAATATATCTGAAAGGTTTTTTTTTTATTATTTAATCTTCTGCTTTTTACTTTGTGTAATAGGAAATACACTAAAAAAATTATACAGCATACATCTCTATAAATTTTTAGTGTCTTCATTACAGCTTTTTTTTTAATAGATAAGAACAGCTATCCATTCTTTTAGTGATAAGACAATCCCAATGAATAAACTTTACTGAAGAATAATGAATCACTCTCTCTCTCTCAAAATTATATTCTTGCATATTTATATAATTCTGAGCTAAGTTATCTTCTCCTGGTGAATTTCCTTTGTGTTGCTTTCAAATTAATTTCCAATTCTTCCACCGTTATAGCTGCAATTTAACTACCCAAAGAGTGAAGCCATCATCCTAAAAAACTTATATCCACCACTGTCTTCCCTTTTTCAATTCTGCTGACGAAGCTGGAAGAAATGCAGAAATATTTGCTATAAGCAATGATCTGATGCAAATCAACCAGCATCAACCAAAACACCAGATAAACTCTCCACTCTCTTTCCCACCTGTAGAGGTCACCTCTCCTTTCACTGTGCAAGAGAAATCTTGCACAGAATGCTCTTCACAACCTTGAGACTTTGGGCACTTCTCTTCAGGACCTCTATATTTTTCCTTTCAATGATACTGCTTTTACTCTCCTGATCTAAACACTTGCTCCAAGCAAGTTAATGAAATCATGCTTACTGGAATGAAGGTCTTCATTACCCACTATTTAAAATTCCCAACCACCATTCAAAATCAAAGTTGAACTTGAACTTTACCTTGGCACACTTTAGGTGTGCCAAGCTACTCCAAAAAAAAAAATAATAATAATAATAAATAAAATCAAAAAAATAAATAAAAATCAGCATACTGGAAGTAGCTTAAGGCAGGAAGTCCAGTCTCAATCTCACTCTTATTCTTTTGCTACTTCTTACCCATACATTGGGTGTGAAAGTCATAAGAGAAAATAAAAAAGAAGGAACAGAAGTTAGTTTGGTGAGTTTAAAGCTGGACAGTAAATGAATACTGATTAGCAGCTGCTTGTGTCCTTAACAAGAAGCAAATGGAATAATAATAATAATCAGTTCAGTAGACCAGTATTCAAGAAATAACTACTCAAGAGAGAGAGAGACATAAGGCAGAAAAGAGCATTAATGAGAGAATGATTAGAGTGAATCAGATTATTCCCTACCAGTTCACATCAAGCATCCTTAGAGAGGTTTAATGCACCACACCAAACATGTGAGCAATTCAATGGTTGAGCAAAATTTGAATTTATATATATTTGAAGTTAAGCATTGTACAGATAAAAGTAGCATCTTCAGCAGAAATTAAATCTAGTTTTTTTGGACGCTGAAGAAGCTACAGGTTAGATGTGTGTCAGGAGAAGATAAGATATAAATCAGCACAAGAGGAAATCTGATTTTGTGTGATCTGAGTATTATCTTCTTCTTGGCTTCGTGTGTTAGGCAATTATTTGCCTGTAACGTTTTCAAGGGTTTAAAAATCTTCTGCCCATCTCCTCCTGGGTCTTCCTCTTGATCAGAGTCCTTTTGGTTTCTATTTCCAGGCAATATTCGGCCATCTGTCCTCATTCATTCTGTCTACGTGGTTTTTCCAGTTCTTTCTATAGTTTGTGATGTCTTCTGTTATGTTAATTATGGATAATTGTTTTCTTATTTCTTATCTTGTCTATTCTTTTATAGCCTTTTATGCAAGCTGTCTTAGGAACTTCATTTCTGCAGCTTCCACTTGTCTCTCCAAGTCCATGTTTCACTGCCATATTTCAGAATTGGTTTGGCTATTATTTTATATAGTTTTATTTGGGTTGTTCTAGACATCTGTTTATTGAAGTGTCTGTTCAAAGTTCCAATGACTGCTAAGAATTTTTGCTTTTTATATGCAATGCCAATTTCTCCTTTGGGGCTTTAATTTCCTAGATATCTAAATTTGTTCACTTATTCTATTACTTTGTTGTGGATGACTAGTTTGCATCTTTCAATTTCTTCACCTCCTATTGAAATCCTATTGATTTCATTTTTTTTATTGAGATTTTCATGTTATACTGTTCTATTGCTTTGTTCAATATGCGTAGATTTTTCTGTAATTATTCATTTTCAGCAAACACAACTTGATTTTCAGCATACAAAAGGCTGGTTAATTCTTTATTTCCCATTTTAATTCCTATGATTTTGTTTTTCCTCCACTCTCTTGAAATTTCACACACACACACACACACACACATATATATACAGTAAAATGCCGTTTTTATGTTCCCACAATTTACATTTTCCTGCCATTTACATCATTTTCTGTTGGTCCCATCTTAAGGCCTATTCTCACGATGTATTGTTTTCCCGCCATTAACAACTTGATGTGGATGTTATTTCCTATGATTTGCGTTTTTTGTCTCGGTGACAATACTGATTTTCAAATCGATTTCAGTGGAAATCTGCGCATTTCTGTTCTCAGGTGGCGTTGCTTTCGGCTGTAGTTTTCCCACCATTAACAACTTGAAGTGGACATTATTTCCCGTGATTTGCGTTTTTTTTTTCTTGGTGGCAATACCGATTTTCGAATCGATTTCAGTGGAAATCTGCACATTTCTGTTCTCAGGTGGCGTTGCTTTCGGCTGTAGTTTCTTTTCCGCCATCACGGTGACTTGCGCGCATGCAGCACTACTGTAGTGATGAGCGATACCGTGATTTTTCAATCACAGTATGAATTGATATTGCAAAATTTCTGCAACGTAATTTAGCGTGTGAAAGTTGCTTTCAAGTTGCGGTGGTGGATTATCCATGTTAGTAACATGGAGAAAAAAGACAGAAAATGTATTTTGGTAGAAGAAAAGATGGCAATTCTGCTACGTGTAAATTGGCATGCTGGAACATGTGTGCATTTAGCATAAGATCTTGGACTCTCCATGTCCACTTTGAACACGATAGTAAAAAAACAGGTCAAGCAGTGAACTCAATGCAAAGCAATCTGGTGCTAAGTCAAAAAAAAAAAAACGAAAAGCAAAAACAATCAACAATTAAAGATTTTTTTAAATAGATAAATGTAAGTACATTGTAAATATTCATTTATTTTCAGTTATTAAATTTTGTCATCTAGTATGTAGACTCGCATACTAGCAGTAAGTCATCTTTTAACCTTTTTTAAATGTTTTTTTACATTTCCTGCTATTTACATTTTCCTGCTATTTGCACTTTTTCCATCAGTCCCCTGAAAAGTGTAAAAAAGGGGTTTTACTGTATATATATATATATATTGAACAATATTCATGATAATCAACTTCCTTGAATGAGACATCTATTGGTTTTAATTTTTTTGGTTGTTACATTATTAATTTTAATTTTAACATAGCTTTCTTAGATGATATTTGCTATTGCTTTTGTGGTGTTTGAGGTGGAGCTTTCAATTCACACAGTTTATTGATTAATTTTGTTCTGTTGATTTGATCGTATGCTTTCTCATAATCCAGGAAGGCCATATATGTTGGCAGGTTAAATTCTATTCTTTTTGATAATAAAACTGTTATTTTTTTGACCACAAGAACTATAGGAGAATGAATGACTACTATTTGGGTTTTTTTTTGGTCAAATTTATTTTAAAACTAAGTTATACCAACTAGTTTCGCCAACTGTGGCTGTTGGCTTCATCAGGGTAAAAGATGTATAAAAAAATAAGAACACTTAAACGCTAAAAACTGTTACACTAAAACCATAAAATGAACTGAATACAATTGCATATTTATAAAGGCAGAAGAATGCATACATCACACACATAGCACGTGTATGTTGTAATAGGTTTCACGGTATAAAAAGAACACAGATGGTTAAGAAAATAACTATTTATTAACTTAAAAGCTAATATTTCGCTGGTATTATATCCAGCATCTTCAGAGCACACAACACAAAGATTGTTACAAGGGCAAGACAACCACAAACCAATTTGATACCAAACTGTATAAAAATTAGGAACAAGTTTCACTCGGCCAAAACCCAATGTATTTATAAAAGAGCGAGTTTAGCACTATTACGGGAACAGGTATACGCTACTCGCCGAGAACTTTCAAAAATAAATTCCTCGATCAGTGTACTTCATGATACATTATCTGACATTTTGAACCCGCAGCTATGGGATATTTTGGATAGAATCTCCGACTCTACAGCCAATAAAGAATTTGCTAAAGTTAAAAACCGACACCAGAAAAAATTTGAAATCCTCCAGCAACGCAATGTTACACAGCGGCCGCATTTTCATCAAGATGGCGTCGTTGTGAACCTATCATCAACAACCTTATCCAAAGAGGCCACGAGTGCATTAAGTCTTGGACACAATTTTGCCGTTACTCCAAAAGATGTGCCTAAAACCAAAATAATGGCTTCCGTTGAACGTGGGATTCACGACTTGCCTCCAGCCATAGCCAATAATATTAGGTTAGACGTGGCCAATATCCTTATCCATTCTAAGCCTCCCAAAAATAATATCCCGCATAAAGAAATAACAGCTCTAAAAGAACTACGCAATAATAACCACATTACAATAACCAAATCAGACAAAGGAAACGCCACTGTAGTTATGGATACAACAGCATATGAAAGCAAAATGCATGCACTGCTCCAAGACCGGTCTACATATCAAATCATAGATCGAGATCCCACCAACTCACAAAAGAATAAGGTGTGCAAGTTACTGAACAAAATCACTTCCTGGCCTAAAGAAATTGTCAAAAAACTTAAACCCATACACGTTAAAGCACCCAGAATATATGGTGCTCCTAAAATACACAAACAAGGTACACCTTTGCGTCCTATTGTAGATAGTATAAACAGTCCTACATATAAACTAGCCAAACATTTAGCAAAATTACTAACCACTTACACAAACAATTCTCCCTCTTTTGTTAAAAATTCTACCCACCTAAAAAGTATTTTAGAAAACCACACCTTAAATAGATCAGACCTAATGGTGAGTTTTGATATCACCTCATTATTCACTAATGTACCACTGATTGAAACACATAACTTACTAAATTCACAATTTCCCCCAGATATATTCCAGCTATTTAAATTCACAGTACAGGCAGGTTGTTTTACATGGAAAGGGAAAATATACAAACAGTTAGATGGGACAGCTATGGGTTCACCTCTTTCTCCCCCCCCCCCCCTTAGCCAACTTCTACATAGAACATCTAGAAAAATTAGCTATCAACACAGCCACTCTCAAACCTAGTCTCTGGCTATGCTATGTTGACGATGTGTTTGCCATTTGGCCACATGGCCCAGACACATTGAATACATTTTTAGTGCATCTAAATAGCCAGCATCCTAAAATCCACTTTACAATGGAACTAGAAGCCAATGACTGCCTGCCTTTCTTGGACACACTGATCACACGTCTTCCAGAAGGTTCCTTATCATTTTCTGTTTACAGAAAACCCACACATACAGGGAGATACTTACACAAACAATCACATCATCACCCTTCTCAACAAAATTTAATAATACCATATTAAAAATATTCATTTTTAATATGGTATCTTAAAAACACTAACCCATAGAGCTAGAGCAATCTGTTCCAATGACATTGCTCTCACTGCTGAACTTTCTCACCTACGTCAAACCTTTTTAAACTATGGTTATAATCCCCGTAAAATAGATAACATACTAAATGCTACCCATAAATCCCCTCTATCTAGACTACAACAAAACCAACACCATCCCATACATCAAAGGCACATCTGAAAAGATATCTAGGGTGCTTAACAAACACCAATTACGCACAGTATTTAAACCTTATATAAAATTAGCAACTCTCATCCGTTCACCTAAGGACAAATGCACTCCTTTATCACATCCAGGTGTCTATGAAGTGCCCTGTTCTTGCCATCAAGCCTACTACGGACAGACAGGAAGAAATGTGGACATCCGCCTCAGTGAACACAAAAAATATATCCAACACTTTCGCTATGGTAAGTCGGGTCTGGCAGACCATGCTTTGGATACCCCTGCACACAGAATCAATTGGAAAGAAACAAAAGTAATGCACAGAAGCTTCTACAAGTCAGAGAGGTTGTTCCTGGAATCAACAGAAGCCTTGAAACATACTCCAAACCTTAACAAGTATGGCTGTATAAATCTACCAAAGATTTGGGAGACAGTCATCCTAAGACCAAATTAATATTTAGTACTTTTATTTTTTATCATTTGAACTACTATTTCAAAACTTTGATTTTTTTTTTTTTTTTTTTAACCTAGATGGCGCCATATTAGGACTTTAGTCTTGTGTTGCGCGCTGCAATCACTTATACTGTTCCCACTGTTACACCGGATTGTGGTTGTCTTGCCCTTGTAACAAACTTTGTGTTGTGTGCTCTGAAGATGCTGGATATAATACCAGCGAAATATTAGCTTTTAAGTTAATAAATAGTTATTTTCTTAACCATCTGTGTTCTTTTTATACCGTGAAACCTATTACAACATGTCTGACGAACACATAAGCCTATCCACGTGTATGATCTACTAGTTGTTATGTAGGAACATTCTGTAGTTGGCAGCAAAATTTAATTCTGGCATGTTGAAAGATCTAATGAGGGTCTTCCAGATCTCGGGCAAAATCAATCCTTTGTTTCTATTAAGGTTTTGTTCTGAACAGAGAACTGTTGTGGCTTCTTTTATAATTTGGGAGCAGAAGTCCTCCTCTAAGTAGGGCATTCAGCTTTTATCCCATTCTATCATATGGTTAGCATCTTTTAGTCCTAGCAAAATGAAAGGCAAATCCTGATTTCTCTTCGCTATTATTATTGACATCTCCTATGTGTCCCTTCTTCCTGATTTCAAAACTTCTTGAAGTCTGGCCAATATAGTTCAAGTCGCATGAGCAGGGTATGTTATAAACTCCGGCATATTTAAAAAATGGATGACTGTCTTTCGGAGATAGTAAAAATTGGCGAATGGTTTGTGCAGGTTTAAAAGCAACTCGTACTCCACGTGGCTTGAGGAGTCTGCAAATCTTACTGGAAATTGTCCCTACAAACAGAATCACTATGGTAGAATTATAATGTATATCTTCAGGTTGTCTTTGTAGGGGGAGGGGGTCACAGAAACGAATCTTGTGTATCAATTTTCTAGGATAACCATTCTTTGTAAGGTTATTTGATATCAGGGACAGTTCATCTTGGAAGTCTTTATCATCTGTCGTAATGTGAGAGCCTCTATTTTTTAGCATGTGTACAATGCTAAGTTTCTGAGAAATATGGTGTGAAGAAGTGAAGTGCAAGTATCTACCTTTATTGGTGGGTTTGCGATAAACTGCAAGGTTGATACGACCATCTATTCGTTTCTTGATTAAAATGTCCAGAAATGGTAATTGGTTATCTTTCTCAAGTTCTAGAGTGAATTTAATTTTTTGATGCAAAGAGTTAATCTTGCTTAGAAAATCGAACAGATCCTTTTCCGTATTTTTCAAAACGATAACAATATCATCAACGTATCTCCACCAAACTGTGGGTTTAGGGTCTAGTTGAGGCTTTTAAACCTGCACAGACCATTCGCCAATTTTTACGATCTCCGAAAGACAGTCATCCATTTTTTAAATATGCCGGAGTTTACAACATACCCTGCTCATGCGGCTTGAACTACATTGGGCAGACTTCAAAAAGTTTTGAAATCAGGAATAAGGAACACATAGGAGATGTCAATAATAATAGAGAAGACAAATCAGGGCTAGCCTTTCATTTTGCTAGGACTAACCATATGATAGAATGGGATAAAAGCGCAATGCCCTACTTAGAGGACTTCCACTCCCGAATTATAAAAGAAGCCACAACAGTTCTCCATTCAGAACAAAACCTTACTAGAAACCAAGGATTGATTTTGCCCAAGATCTGGAAGATCCTCATTAGATCTTTCAACATGCCAGAATTAAATTTTGCTGACAACTACAGAACGTTCCTACATAACTAGTAGATCATACACACGCTATGCGTGTGATGTATGCATTCTTCTGCTTTTATAAATATGCAATTGTATTCAGTTCATTTTATGGTTTTAGCGTAAACAGCTTTTAGTGTTTAAGTGTTCTTATTTTTTTATACATCTTTAACCCTGATGAAGCCAACGGCCACAGTTGGCGAAACTAATTGGTATAACTCAGTTTTAAAATAAATTTGATCAAAAAAAAACCAAATAATCATTCATTCTTCTATTCGTTTTTCTATAATTTGAGTGTAAATGTGGGATCTGCAGGATCTTCCTTTCCTAAAGCCGCACTGTTTTCTCTAATAATTTCCTCAGCCATGGTGTTAATTTACTTTTAATTATATCTAGATATATTTTACAGCATGTAATTAATAAGGATATTCCTCTGTAGTTTCTGCAATCCTTCCTGTTTCCTTTTTTGAATATGTTTATGACTATTGTGGGATGTTTCCTTCTTCCCATATTCTGTGTATTATCAAAAATTATATTTTTTCTTGCAAGAAAAAATATAATTCCAGTGAAGAATGACAAGATCAGAATTTAAGGCACTAGTTCCAGAAAATATTGAAGATTCTAATGACTGTGCACTACAAGGTTTGTGAGATTATGAAGAAGAACAGACTGCCATCAACAAAGCTATAGAAAGGAAGTGAGATCAGAGAGAAAAAATTCCTTATATACTGGAAAAAAAGAGTTGATACATATTAGGGTTCATCTGACAAGAAGCTGGCAACATGATTCAAAGGAGAGAAGGCAAAACATAAGTCAGTAGCTTACTGAGTAGTCCTCTGTGCTGGTGTAGGATATATGCTATTTAGCAATATCAGATTATCTTACATTTTAACTTTTAGCAAATAGCCAATTTAAAAAAATAATAATAATTACTTAAAAAGGAAACAATAAGTTTTAGTTTTATTATATATGTAAACATATGTCAAATGATAATGCATTATTTCTTATAATTAGAATTTATTTTAATAATATTTTGTATAAAAATCTTTACATAGTTAAGGCATATTACAAACTATTTCTAAGTTAAAGATGTATAAAAAAATAAGAACACTTAAACACTAAAAGCTGTTTATGCTAAAACCATAAAATGAACTGAATACAATTGCATATTTATAAAAGCAGAAGAACGCATACATCACACGCTGTGATCAGGTTCTGTCACTCACCACACATATAGAGGCAGGCTACCAACAATGCTGGAAAGCAGCTGTAGCTTTTGTAGATCTTATTGCAGCTTATGACACAGTCTGGAGGCATGGCGCAGTCTGCAAGCTGCTTCGTGCAGTCCCTTGCAAAACAATAGCAAAACTAATCGATTACATGCTAAGCAACCGCCTGTTCCAAGTGTGGATGAACGAGAACAAAAGCAAACAAAGAACACTGGATAATGGATTACCACAGGGGTCAGTTCTGGCTCCCCTCCTGTTTAACTTATACATCGCAAATATGCCTCATACAGCCTCTAAGCAGTTTTGCTATGTTGATGACATTGCTCTAGCCACCGGACACACCAATTTTACTACAATGAAAGATACACTAACGACCTTGCAGTCCTAGAGGAATACTTCAGCAAATGGAGATTACGCCTGAATCCTAGCAAAACACAAGTTTCATGCTTCCACCTGAACAATAACCAGGCTAACAAAGAACTCATGGTTTACTTCAACCACAAACTGTTACACTACAACAGATTCCCGAAATATCTGGGCATCACTCTAGATAGAACACAATCTTTTAAACCACATCTCATTAACACAGCATCCAAGCTAAAAACAAGAAACAATATACTGCAAAAACTATGTGGAACAACTTGGGGTGCCTCAGCAACAACGCTTCGCTGCACTGCTCTTGGCCTCGTTTTCTCTACAGCTGAATACTGCTCACCCTATGGCTGAACAGCGCCCATGTGTATTTGGTTGATGCCCAGCTTAACACCACTATGCGCCTTATTTCTGGAACTGTAAAATCAACCCCAACCTACTGGCTCCCAGTGCTAAGCAACATCCTGCCTCCATACATCTGCAGACCCAACTTTCTTCTACATGAATACAGCAAAATCATGGAAATCCAAAATCTTCTAATCCATGAAGACATCACACCCCTAGAAATAAAAAGGCTAAAGTCAAGGTACCCTCCAATCTTAACAGCAAAAAATCTTGCAGAGACAAGCTTCAACATGAAGGAGAAGTGGAAAGAGTCCAGGTGTAACACTTCAACAGGGATCTTCCATGAATTAGTGGACCCAACACAGATAACTTCGGGTTTTGACCTACCTCGGAAAACTCGGTCTGCCCTTAACCAAATCCGCACCAACCATGGCAGATGTGCAGACCACCTTTACAAATGGGGCATGACTGCCTCACCCAGGTGCGACTGTGGATCACCCCTGCCAGACAATTAATCATATTATAGCAGAATGTGTCCTACATGCATACAGTGGAAACCTGTCAGACTTCATCCATGCTACACCAAGTGCAGTCGACTGGATAATCAACCTAGACATTCAGTTGTAGCCTATTCTTGATTCTCGAGTGTCTCTTTTATGACTGTATTATGTCTTCTTATTGTACATATGTCTATATATATTAAGGATTAATGTAATGTAACTTTTCATGTGTGAGCCATACGCTAAATAAATAAATAATAACAAACTATTAAGCCTTTGTTATTATAAAGCCTGTGTAGCTCAGTGGATGTGGCGTTTGCATACCACCGCGCTAGGCCGCACGAAGGAAGTCTTGGTTTCGAGTCTAGTCGGCGACTAGAGGAAATTTTTCTAAGCCTTTTTTCGACCGGTTCCCGAGTTAGTCGATCTCTGGCACTGGCAAGCAGGTTTTTCCTCCCGGAAACTCGGGTTTTTCGTCCTGTAAACTCAAGAAAATCGACCGTAGAACCCACATTATTTCAGACATTAAATATATTGTGTTAGGGTTAGAGACCACGAGATGGCGGCACATTTGAGCCGTCTCTCTTCACTGCGTACCGCTTAATTAGTGATAGCCTTGGGCCATCTGTCTCTGATTGGGTACCAGTGGAGATTGAACTGCCCACTCAGTCTCCAAAAGTTAGATAGGGCTAAATGGCCTCGCCTACTCCCGTATATACGGGAATAAAAAGGCGTTAGCTGATTTTTTTTTTTTTTTTTTTAACAAACTATTTCATTGCAGTATTTCTAATTGAATTTTATTTCAATTTAATTTCTTTCTGTAATTAAAAAAAACTGAGAAGAAAATTTTGAAATTTCCAATGCAGTTTCACATTTGTAAAAACTATAGTCTTGTTACACAACAAACAATAATTTTCTTTTTTTCATCTCATTGCCAAGTCAGCCAGTAGTGCATTTGCAGAAAGATTGCATTTCTGAAGAGGAAGTTGATATAGTAAGAGAGATAAAGCATAGCAGCCGTTGATTAGAAAAGAATGATTAGATTATATTTCTATCATCTAAGGCACTTTTTACCATATCAATATCCACCTATATCTCTGTCATCCTCCGAGTTGTTTTCTTGCCAACCTGGCAGAGAACACTTGTTTTGCTAATCTTTCCCAGCCCATTCTGTTTAAGTGACCACACCACCTGAGATTAGCTCTGCTAACGCATTCCTGGATGCTGACAGCGTCAAGTTCTTTCCTAATATCCTCGTTTTTAATATGATATTGCCATTGATGCCATCTGTTCACGCTTCTAATTTTTCTCAGGACTCTAATATCTGCGGTCTCTAGCCTTTGGTCAAGTGTTTTACATCTGACCCAGCTCTCAGATCCATAAGTTAAAACTGGTTTGAACACTGTCTTGTATACAGCTAATTTAGTGTTCCGACTAATTTCTCTCTTATTCCATATGAATTTATTCAATTGACTTCCTACCATACCAGCTTTGTTGATTCTGTTGTCTATTTCTATATTTAATTTACCATCTTCACTAAAAATCGTGCCTAAGTAGCTGAAATGTTTTACTTGTTCCACAGGTTCTCCATTCACAACACAGTTGACATTTTCAATGATTCTGCCTATTTTCATTGTCTTTGTCTTTTTAATGCTGACCTTCATACCATATCTATTACATCAGCTATTCAATTTAGTCAGGGAATCTTGCAAACTTGTAGCAGATTTATTTAGAAGTATAACATCGTCTGCATAAAGCAAAGAGCTGACATTAACATCTCCAATTTTGATATCATGTTTAATACCACTCTCCTTCATAATGTGATCCATATAGATAATGAATAACAGAGGGGATAATGTACATTCTTGTCTCACACCAGATTTAACATTAAACCATCTTCCTGTACTTCCTTCAATTCTAACTGCTGACTTACAACTCAAATAAAGACTAAGTATTGCTTGATATAATGCCCCATTGACACCATATAACTGCAGCGTATTGAATAGCTTCTCTCTTGGCACCTTGTCATATGCCTTTTCCAAATCGACAAAACTTAAATACAGATCTTTGTTATATTCCCATGCTTTCTCGACTATTTGTCGTAAAGTGAAGATCTGATCCTGACAGCCTCTATTTGGCCTGAATCCAGCTTGTTCTTCACCAAGTTTTTCTTTCACAATCCTTCTCAACCGTTTCTCAAGAATATTTGCATAAATCTTACCAAGAACACTCAGTAGGGAAATACCTCTGTAATTCTCACATTCAGTTTTATTTCCCTTTTTATATATGGGTACTATGAGAGCTCTACTCCAATCATTGGGAATTCGTCCCTCTGTCCAGGCCTGCTGAACTATGCAGTGCAGCCAGTGTAAGACTTTTATACCTCCATACTTCAGCATTCTGGTCTAATATCATCTATTCCTGCTGCTTTTCCACATTTCAAGCCTTTGATGGCTTTTTCTACTTCAAGTATGTATTCCTGACTGTATGCCTGTTGAGTGTTTTTAACCACAGTGCTATCACTGCTTGTTTCATTTAGCAATTTTTCGAAGTAATTACTCCATACTTCAAGGATATATTTTTCTCCAGTTTTCATGTCACCTTTATCATCTCTAATTCCTTTTATAACACTCTTTCCTCTATTTCTGAGCTTCTTCAACAACTTCCAAAATATCTTGCCATCCTCTTGATATTTATTTTCTATGTTCTTACCAAAGTCTTCCATGACTTTTGTTTAGTCAGTTTTACAGTTTTTAGCTTTCTTACATTTCTCTCTGTATTCTCTAAGAGCAGAAGCTGACTTATTTGCCAGGAACTTTTGATATGCTTTCTTCTTTTCCTTCACTGCCTCTTTAACTTCCTGTGTCTGCCATGGAGTTCTGATTTTTCTATCCTTGCAGACAACCTCACCATATGCCTCTCTGGCTGAATCAATCAATGTTTTCTTCAAGGCTTGCCACTGAATCTTCAAGGTTTGGTTCCTGTTCTCAAACACTTTCATTTGCGATTTTGAATTTACTTTGTCAATAATATACCAGATCTTAATCTGTGTTAAAAACTGAAAAGGAAACGTTAATAAACTGCTTTGGTATACCATAGATGAATACCAGACCTAATCAGATGGCCTAGAAATGTTAAGAGTAACCATTTGAATTTCTCCAAACTTTTCCATGGCTTGTATCAAAAAGTGAGCAAGGGTTAGATCTGTTGTGGAACAAGAGTAGATGAATCCATACTAATTACTACTAATTAGTGGACCTCCAGTAGTGAGAACAGATTATTGCTGTGATGAATTTTGCCATGATTTTAAGAAACCTGAAGTAAGAATCAGACAACAGTTTATTGACAATGAATTTGGCTGGCAAGAGACCAGAAGTCTCAACTGCTATTTTAAGTTATCCTAAGTTTTCTGAATCTGATCCTTTTCAAAATCACATTTTGATTTGTTAATGGTTTTTTTACATTACTGAAAAACTAAGATTTGGACAGTGGTAAGGAATTTATGGTGGAATAGAAGATGAATACCATCATTCAAGTAAGAATTATTTCTGTTATCAGTCTGAGAAAGCATTTGGATTAGGAGAAAGTAAACAGTAATCAGATCATGAGAAGGAAACCAGACGTCACCCCATTTGGCATCCTAATAACAAAGGACACAAGACTGAAAATGGCTCAGAGAAAGGGTGTTCCATATTAAAGGAAATGAAACTGGATGAGGTTGCAATTTGTTACATCCATGAGGTGATTGCTAATGCTAAATACTTTGACATTCCTACTAGATTGATCAGCACACTGGAAAAGGAAAGTCAGGTTTAGGCTGTGAACTTTGAAAACACCCCCCCCCCCCACACACACACACTTTTAAGATAACACCTCACTGAGTATTTGGAATGAAAAAAATAAACTTCAGAGGTTAGTAATCAAAGATGTTAGGGTTATCCTAATTTGGAGAGGCTACAGAGACAGCACATGAAATCTGGTAATGAAATTTTTAGCCAGTGCAAATCAAACAGTGGAAATTCAATGCTTGGCTTTCTTGGAAAGAATTATCTAAAATGTAGTTTGGACAAGTAGTAGTTGAGGTCACCGGGGATGTGACTTCAACTGAGGCACACAACACATGCAAAAAAAAAAAAAGAATCAACAAATCCAAATATTTTGAAAGGGGCCAAATGCAGGAATCCATCTCCTGTGCAAAAAGCAGTCATGCTTTCTTGCAACTGGGTGACATCTAAAAGTAAAGCCAACCTTATGGCAGCATTCTTTTCCAACTTGTGAGTAAATGACCAAGACAAATTCACTTTCTGTCCTAACAAAAATGGAGCCACATCCCTCCTCTGGTCTTTCAAAAGAAACACATCAGGAGAATTTCACACTACATACCAAAAGCCCACCAGTTCCAGTGGCTCTAGAACTAGCATGTGTCCTATGTGATTTAACACATCAACATGGGGATCCACCACTTATTTATAGTCATTAACATGGATTCCACCACTCCAGATCCACAGTAGATCTCCTAATCTAAGCCACTCATCGCTGGACACACATACCATGGACTGGATTTGGGAGAAACCTGTGCTATTACTCTTGGCATTTCCAGAGCATCTTGTCAGATCTGGTATGAAAGGCTCGTAAGCAAACTGCAATCCTTTATCTTCTACCATCACAATCGCCACATGTAATGGTGGAGTGTTTCCTCTCTTAGAATTACCTCACCACTGCAGGAGTGCTCCAAAGTATTTTCACTTACCCTCTCTCTCTCTCGCTCTCTCACTTATACATAAATTACCTTCTTTCATTGGCAGAATGCTCCATTGCTCCTACTCAGTTGATGGCTTCAGAGAATCCAAATATCCCAAGCTTGAAAATCCTCTACAGTCAGTGCTTTAAACACTGATCTACATGGGGTGAGAGTAATCTAGTCACTTTCAATGCTACTGAAAATAATGTCCTGCCTTCCTCCACCCACCCACACACACAAAAAAGATCTCAATTCAACTTTCCTCACTGCTTGATACCAACTGCGCTAGACAGGATCAGATCGCTTATCTTGGAGTGATATTTATCTCTTATTTCTCCAAATATCACACATCAATCACTTCTTCAACCTGTAAAAAACCTTGCTATCCTTTTCCACTCAAGAATGTTAGTTTTCACCTCCAGTAATGACACTTCACAAATCTCCCCAGTCTTCAAATAATGTTCTGATGCTTGACATAATGCACCGATCAATAATCTCCCTAAAACTCATTGATGTTATTCAGAAGAGGATGATACAACTGATCAATGATTCCTTTCTCACTGACTCACTTCAACCTAGTGGTTGAAGTGAGTCAGTGATTCCACAGATGGTTCATATTGGCTGTCTTTTCTACAGGTACTTCCAGGCCACTGCTCAACTGAAATGGCATCCGTTATTAATCTGAACTCCTTGCTTGTTAAAACAGAAGCAATGGTTGCCTAGCATCCTTTTGTGGTCCAGCTTCAAATCCACTGAACCTGCTTCTGCTCACTCTCCAGCTCTTCAAGAAAAATATCAACAGCTTCCTTTTCCCCTTAACTCAAGGTTACATACAGCTGCAGTATGATTTAGGTTCAACAACTTATCATGTGGATTTTATATATATAAAAACAGCAATGTAACTGTAGCTAAACAAAATTGTGATCTTGTCAAAATGATGCTATACAAAATTGGGAAATGTGAGAACAATATTCTTCTATACTCTCATGTGTATAAACTTTCCAAGGTGGAGATCATTACTGATATTAAGGCATACTTTCAATCATATGGCATATTAAGTTCTAGACTAGTGTTATATAGAGAATTTCATCATATAGCAAATCACTGTCCTTTTTTTTTCTCCACTTGTCGATGCATGTAATCATTTAATAACATTTTTAAGCACTAATATAATGACAAAAATAAAACATTAATTTCCAGTTACAAAAAAAATATTCAGAAAAATTTTTGCGAATGAAAAAGTTATTCTGAACAGCTTGTCTTAAGGGAATGCACTGAGTAGGTAGTTTGGTCCATCAATTTATACCATTAAAAGTTTTTCCATTTCAGCAATTCTGCAAGACTGTTACAATTACAGATAACTGCAGCAATATTAACTAGTGTATCAATTTTCACATATCTTTGTTTTTAACAACTGTAACAACAGTAATGTGAGGTAAGCGTAGCTGTGGCTTATCCCAGTACACCATCATTACTAAATTTAATAATAATTTTGATCTTAATATGTAATGTAATATGTTTATGCATCTTCTTTTCACTAGAAGCAACAGCACCCTTACTTTGAATTTTATCGCCATTATCAACAATAAAATAACAGTTATAACCAATAACTCATAATTCACAGCAAATGACCGAGACAGAGCGAGAAGAAGCAAGACAGGCATAAACAAACGGTTCACAAAAACTACACATTGAGTGATTCATGGGAGTATCGTGTCCCTAAAACTGTCATATGAGTGAATGCAGCATCATATAAATGAGCATTGACCATAATTGAAAGTGTCATATGAGCAGATCATTGAAAAGCGGAGCACCATAAGGTGGGATATAGACTTTGTTGCTTGGAATCACAGTCCATGCAACAAAAGCTATAAGGCCAATTTATTATGTCCAACTTGTCTGCATTCTTCAAGCTTATTTGTCTGTTTCAAGATGGAAAACCTAAGCTTTTGAGAGGAAAAGTCCTGCTATCTCAACCTGAAGTTGCCTAACTTACTTCAGTTAAAAAGTGCTTATATAAAGGTTCTTTATGTCCTAGACAGGTTTTAAACCTAAATCTTTTCACCTATTTCATCCCTATATATCCAGTACAGAGGCATATCTATGGACACTAGGAGTAAAGAGGTGTGCTAGTCTGGTAAGTATGGCTCTATGTATTAATTTATAATACATGGAGCCATACTCCATTTATTAAGCATGGTGCATATATAATATGCACCATGCTTAATAGTTGAATCACTGAACAAACAACAAAATATGTCACACCATAATGGTATGGGATATGTTTTGTTGGTCAGATTAGAATCTTTGTTGTTGCATACTGCCTATGCATTACAAGCATAGTCTATTGTGGTAGTTCAGAGCAGACAATATTCTGCTAGGTTGCACCTGACCATTTGATATACATTGAACCTGATATACATGCATATATTTTACCAGGAACACTTAGCAGGGAAATACCCCCTGTAATTCTCACATTCAGTTTTATTTCCCTTTTTATATATATGGGTACTATGAGAGCTCGACTCCAATCATCGGAAATTAGTTCCTCTGTGCAGGCCTTCTAAACCATGCAGTGCAGCCACTGCAAGACTTTTATACCACCATACTTCAGCATTTCTGGTTGAATATCATCTACACCTGTTGCCTTTCCACATTTCAAGCCTTTGATGGCTTCTTCTACTTCAAGTATGGATATGTATTCCTGACAGTATGCCTGTTGAGGAATCTTTACCACTGTGCTATCACTGCTTGTTTCATTTAGCAATTTTTCGAAGTAATTAATCCATTCTTCAAGGATATCGTTTTCTTCCATTTTCATTTCACCTTTATCATCTCTAACTCCTTTTACAGCACTCTTTCCTCGATTTCTGAGCTTCTTCAACAACCTCCAGAATATCTTACCGCCTTTTTTTGATATTTATTTGCCATGTTCTTGCCAAAGTCCTCCCATGACTTTTGTTTAGCTAGTTTTACACAGTGTTCAGCTTTCTTACATTTGTCTCTGTATTCTCTAAGAGCACAAGCTGACTTATTTGCCAGGAACTTTTGATATGCTTTCTTCTCTTCCTTCACTGCCTCTTTAACTTTCTGTGTTCCACCATGGAGTTCTGATTTTTCCATCCTTGCAGACACCCTCACCACATGCCTCTCTGGCTGAATCAATCAAGCTTTTCTTCAAGGCTTGCCACTGAATATCTAAGGTTTGGTTCCTGTTCTCAAACTCTTTCATTTTTTCTTCAATAATTTTTGTGTATTTTAGTCTACAGTTCACATCTGAGGGCTGCTCAGCTTTTATTCGCTTTAAAACTTTCTTACATGTTATTCTTTTCGATATGAAATTCGATTTTATCCCAAGACTAAATAGTGATCACTTCCAATTTCAAATCCTCTGTACACTCTGGTGTCCTGCACCAGGGAGAAAACATCACTATCAACAATAATATAGTCAATGAGACTTTTCTTATTCCTTGCCTCTTCTCTTCTCTCCATGTGAATTTGTGCACATTTTTATGTTGAAACATGGTGTTAGTAATAACCAGACCATGTCCTGAGCAGAAATCCAACAGGTATTTGCCATTATTATTAGCTTTGCTCTTTTCTCCAAATTTTCCCAATATATTTTTGTATGTCTGACAATCATTTCCTACTCTGCTATTTAGATGTCCAACAAGGACCAGCTTTTCCTTTTTCATTGTGTCAGCTGTTTTCTCTAAATCCTCAAAAAATTCCTCCACTTCTACCTTAGTAGAACCTTCTGTGGGACCATAGGCACAAATAAGTCTCATTGTCCAGTTCCCCATTCTCATATTTGCCCACATTACTCTACTTGAGACTGCCTGCCATTCAAGAAGATTAGCCTTGTATTTAGTGTTGAATACAATGGCTACTTCTTTTCCTTGTCATTGCCTGAATATAACATTTTGTATTTATTGCTCAGAAAGATCTCACCAGTTTTTGTCTTTTTTGTTTCAGTCACCTGTATGTTGATCTGGTACTTATCTAATTCCTCAGCTAGCTCCATTTCTTTGCCATTCAGTCTTCTTATGTTGATAGTACTGATCTTTAACTCTGGTGAAGTTGAGTTGGGGTGTTTTTTCAGATTTGTTCCAGTAGTTGACTTTTCGCTTTTCACCAGGGAACCAGGGGAACAGCGGAAAGTCAACTAGTGGAACAAATGGACCGGTTAAACAGGGGCCTTGTTAAACCGATCGACACCCCAGCAGGCATGAAATTTTGTCATGTTGTACCATCATTTTGTATTTTGGTTTAAGCCAATAAGAATACAATTTGGTCGGCTAAATCACAAATTGCCAGCCCATCCTCGTTATTTCAGTATCCAGGTGGATATCCAACAGGATGCACCACGAGAAGGTGAGAATTGGACATTAGGTCAGAAGCCCTGGTTGGTTCTCTGCATTCCTTTAAAGGCAATGTGGAGGTCTCCTCTCAGTTATACAGCTTTGACCTTTAAGCACCCCCTTCACAAGCTATTTCTTGGCTAGAGAAATGTCCAGAACTAAGGTCGCACGAACATGTGTGAATGTTGGGGGGGGGATGAAATACCAGCTACCAGCTTCACATTCAACTGGAGTTGCTAATCTTCTTCAATAAAAATAGACTTCAATTATTATAATACATGGACATTTGCAGAATAACCAGCAGATCACATGCTGAACATCCTCAGATGAAACTTGAGTTTCTCCTTTATCTACTTTTTGTTTCATGTTTGTATGCATAACACCTTGCAAAATAATCCTAATGATTTATAATAACACTGAATGTAAAAATATCACCAAATTATTTATAATAACTTTGCATATAACACACATGCCTATTTGAAATTCGCTTTCTCTCTCCCTATTCACAGAACAACTGAACTGGTCAGAGAACACATGCAAATGACAGACAACAATTATATAGTAAGATCTCTAGTATAAAACCACTCTAGTACAACATTACTAATGTTTATATGAATGGAAGTAACTTGACTATGACAGGTCAAGGCAAAACATCAAAAAGAAGACAGGGTGCAATATAACACCACCCAACTCTGCAACATAACAACTACACTAATTTGGGAGTTTACCACCACAATATAATTAAAATGACAGATATCATTTGAAAGATATATGAATATGAACAGAAATTAGACAAAGTATTGTAAAGGATTTAAAATGTTGTCACATTATTATTTCTCTGAAATAAATTAATCTACCTGAGTAAACATCCGCAGAAGTAGTATACATGATGCCGAATCTGTTTCAAACTACTAAGTAAAATTTTTCAGAGATATAGATATAGAGTGATATTTACCTAGCTTTGTTTCCTTCATCCATTAAATCATGAATATCCTGGTACGAAGTAACAGCCAATTTGGATAGATCTTCCACATATGGTCCCAAAAGAGGATGTTCTCTTACTCTAAGATTGTGTTTATTTTTTGGATTAAGAAGATCTCTTACACGTTCACAATAAATCTCCATGTAACTTACCTAGGAAAAAAAAAATAATAATAACAAATATAAGACTAGAAATACAAATCAAATATATTTGTTTAAATGAAAAAAGATCAGAAACACTGGCATACCATGATTGTTAACCCCCAAACTAGAGAAAATACAAGGGTGGTCTGAAAAGTTCTCAGCCTAACAATGAAAAAACAAATTTATAATTTCAAAATTATTTTTATTTTCCAACATAATCTCCCTTAAGACTAATACACTTATTCCAGCGATGCTCCAGCGTTATTGTCCCACCTCTGTAGGGGTTCTCAGTAAGATCTGCAAAATACCCCTCTACAGCTGCAATCACCTCTTGACTCAAAGAAAAACGCTGACCAGTGAGAAAGAGTTTTAGTTTTGGGAAGAGACAGAAGTCAGAGGGAGCCAAATCTGGAGAATAGGGTGGATGTTCCAACAATTCATAGTGCAGATCCCTTAATTTTCCCATTGCCAAACCACTTTTGTGGGTAGGTGCATTGTCCTGATGAAAGATGATTTTTTTTCTTCTGCAAAGCAGATCTTTTTCACGAATTTCTTCGTCTAATCTGGTTAAAAGATAGGAATATTTATTTTTAAAATGTATATAGGCTCACTAATCGAATTTGGGTATAGAAAAAATTATTATATACAAAATTTTCGTTATTATTATATACAAAATGTAAAAATTACTATATTATTATTATATGTATTATTATTATATATAATAATATAATAATATAATAATAAAGGGGGTGCTTAAGGGTCAAAGCTGTATAACTGAGAGGAGACCTCCACATAGCCTTTAACGGAATGCGGAGAACCGACCAGGGCTTCTGACCTAATGTCCAATCCTCACCTTCTCGTGGTGCACCCTGTTGGGTATCTACTTGGATACTGAACGAACGAGGATGGGCTGGCAATTTGGGATTTAGCCGACCAAATTGTATTCTTATTGGTTAAACCAAAATAAAAAATGATGGTACAACAAGACAGAATTTAATGCCGGCTGGGGCATCGCCCGGTTAAACAAGGCCCCCGTTGTTTTTGCCAGGGAACCAGGGCGAACAGCGAAAAGTCAGCTACTGGAACAAATCTGAAAACAAACCCAAACTCAACATCACCAGAGTTAAAGATCAATACTATCAACGTAAGAAGCCTGAATGGCAAAGAAATGGAGCTAGCTGAGGAATTAGATAAGTACCAGATCGACATAACAGGGGTGACTGAAACAAAAAAGACCAAAACTGGCGAGTTCTTTCTGAGCAATAAATACAAAATGTTATATTCAGGCAATGACAATCAAGGAAAAGAAGAAGTAGCCATAGTATTCAACACAAAATACGAGGCTAATCTTCTTGAATGGCAGTCAGTCTCAAGTAGAGTAATGTGGGCAAATATGAGAATGGGGAACTGCACAATGAGACTTATTTGTGCCTATGGTCCCACAGAAGGTTCTACTAAGGTAGAAGTGGAGGAATTTATTGAGGCTTTAGAAAAAGCAACAGACACAATGAAAAATGAAAAGTTGGTCCTTGTTGGGAATCTAAATAGCTGAATAGGAAATGATTGTGACATAAAAAAATATTTTGGGAAAATTTGAAGAAAAGAGCAAAGCTAATAATAATGGCAAATATCTGTTGGATTTCTGCTCAGGACATGGACTGGTTATTACTAACACCATGTTCCAACATAAAAATGTGCACAAATTCACATGGAGAGAAGAGGCTAGGAATAAGAAAAGTCTCATTGACTATGTTATTGTTGATAGTGATGTTTTCTCCCTGGTGCAGGACACCAGAGTATACAGAGGATTTGAAATTGGAAGTGATCACTATTTAGTCTTGAGCAGGATAAAATTGAATTTAATATTGAAAAGAATAACATGTAAGAAAGTTTTAAAGCGAATAAAAGTTGAGCAGCTCTCAGATGTGAACTGTAGACTAAAATACAAAAAGATTATTGAAGAAAAAATGAAAGAGTTTGAGAACAGGAATCAAACCTTGGAGATTCAGTGGCAAACTCTGAAGAAAACATTGATTGATTCTGCCAGAGAGGCATGTGGTGAGGTTGTCTGTAAGGATAAAAAAATCAGAACTCCCTGGTGGACACAGAAAGTTAAACAGGCAGTGAAGGAAAAGAAGAATGCATATCAAAAGTTCCTGTCAAATAAGTCAGCTTGTGCTCTTAGAGAATATAGAGACAAATGCAAGAATGCTAAACACTGTGTAAAACTAGCTAAACAAAAGTCATGGGAGGACTTTGGCAAGAATATAGAAAATAAATATCAAGAAGGTGGCAAAATATTCTGGAGGTTGTTGAAGAAGCTTAAGAATGGAGGAAAGAGTGCTGTAAAAGGAATTAGAGATGATAAAGGTGACATGAAAATGGGAGAAAAAGATATCCTTGAAGTATGGAGTAATTACTTTGAAAAACTGCTAAATGAAACAAGCAGTGATGACTGCACAGTGGTAAAAAACACTGACCAGGCATGCAGTCAGGAATACATATCCATACTTGAAGTAGAAAAAGCCATCAAAGGCTTGAAATGTGGAAAGGCAGCAGGAGTAGATGATATTCGACCTGAAATGCTGAAGTATGGTGGTATAAGAGTCTTACAGTGGCTGCACTGCATAGTTCAGAAAGCCTGGACAGAGGGACGAATTCCCAATGATTGGAGTAGAGCTCTCATAGTACCCATATATAAAAAAGGGAAATAAAACTGCATGTGAGAATTACAGAGGCATTTACCTACTGAGTGTTCCTGGCAAGATCTATGCAAATATACTTGAGAAACGGTTGAGAAGAATTGTGGAAGAAAAGCTTGGTGAAGAACAAGCTGGATTCAGGCCAAATAGAGGCTGTCAGGATCAGATCTTCACTTTACGACAAATAGTCAAGAAAGCATGGGTATATAACAAAGATCTGTATTTAAGTTTTGTCGATTTGGAAAAGGTATATGACAGGGTGCCAAGAGAGAAGCTATTAAATACGCTGCAGTTATATGGTGTCAATGGGGCATTATATCAAGCAATACTTAGTCTTTTTTGAGTTGTAAGTCAGCAGTTAGAATTGAAGGAAGTACAGGAAGATGGTTTAATGTTAAATCTGGTGTGAGACAAGGATGTACATTATCCCCTCTGTTATTCATTATCTATATGGATCACATTATGAAGGAAAGTGGTATTAAACATGATATCAAAATTGGAGATGTTAATGTCAGCTCTTTGCTTTATGCAGACGATGTTATACTTCTAAATAAATCTGCTACAAGTCTGCAAGATTCTCTGACTAAATTGAATAGCTGTTGTAATAGATATGGTATGAAGGTCAGCAATAAGAAGACAAAGACAATGAAAATAGGCAGAATCATTGAAAATGTCAACTGTGTTGTGAATGGAGAACCTGTGGAACAAGTAAAACATTTCAGCTATTTGGCACGATTTTTACTGAAGATGGTAAATTAAATATAGAAATAGACAACAGAATCAGCAAAGCTGGTATGGTGGGAAGTTAATTGAATAAATTCATAGGGAATAAGAGAGAAATTAGTCGGAACACTAAATTAGCTGTATACAAGACAGTGTTCAAACCAGTTTTAACTTATGGATCTGAGAGCTGGGTCAGAAGTAAAACACTTGACCAAAGGCTAGAGACCGCAGATATTAGAGTCCTGAGAAAAATTAGAAGCGTGAACAGATGGCATCAATGGCAATATCATATTAAAAACGAGGATATTAGGAAAGAACTTGACGCTGTCAGCATCCAGGAATGCGTTAGCAGAGCTAATCTCAGGTGGTATGGTCACTTAAACAGAATGGGCTGGGAAAGATTAGCAAAACAAGTGTTCTCTGCCAGGTTGGCAGCAAAACGACCCAGAGTAAGACCAAGATATAGGTGGATTGATACGGTACAAAGTGCTTTAGACGATAGAAATATAAGATCTGATAATGTTGGAGTCTTGACAAGTAACTGACTGATTTGGAGGAAAATTGTAGATAGGAAATTAATAATGATGTAATTTTTTTCATGTAGTACTATCATATCCTGTATACCCCTTGAGGGTTCATGGCAGGAATTTGATGATGATGATGATGTATTATTATTATATATATTATTATTATATACAAAAATATTATATATTATATACAAAAATTTCGTTAAAATATTGTTGAAAATATATATAATATATATGGGGCTTATAAATAAGCCCACAGTACATGTTGTTGTTTTGGGAAATTAACAATGTAGACTAAACTAAAGAATTTTACTTATTATTCCTAATATTTCAGCAAAGTTAAACTGGCATATTCAGGGAATTAACACACTTGTATCAACACATGCAGAGAAGCATACTTCAGCAAATGGCACCTATTATATTGGCTTGGGTTGGGTGTTCTTGGCTATTGGGCTCATTGTCTGCAGATGAGTCTGCCATATGAAAGGCAGCTTGATGCAACCATATTTGTTCAGGTTAGGAAAATTCACAAGGGAAGAAGCTGATTCCAGAAGTGATTTGCCACACTATCTGGTGGGAAAAAAAAAAAAGTGACTTTTTTTTACCACCATATCTTGTGGTAGGTATCCAAGTGCATGATCTATCAAACCTGAGAAGCAACAGTAGTGGATATAGTCTTGGTATTCTGATGTTAGTTGTCCTGCTGTGTAGCCATCACATGAATGGTTGCAGCTGCAGGTACTTCGTAGTTAGTTATTCATATGATGTCATTTTGATGCCATATGGTCACTCCCAGACCTAATTGGGTTTGGGGAGTAAAGCCTACTGCTAGAAGTGGTAGGGTCGCAGATGCCTTTTCCACAGAGAGTTAGCAGGCAAATCACAAACATCCATGCCATTGGTGAGATTTGAATTCACAGCCTCTTGGCTGGAAAGCAGAAACACTAACCACTCGGCCAATCAGGCCAGTGGATACCTGGTAGATCGAGGTAAATCTATATGTTGCAGTTGATCTTTGAGAAAGCAAATCAGGGATGCTAACTTTCTGTATGGCTTGTAAGTAGTCAAAAGATTGCGTGTGAATTTTTAAGATCTTGGCTTTTTCAAAGACTCAACAGATATATGGAATGGTGATGGATTTGCTGCAATCTATGTTGTTGAGGGGTGGTGGGGGGTAGTATTCTTTTTTTTATACTAAGGCCAAACAGGCAGATGGACAGTCAACATCAGAATATCACAACCAGTATGGCTACTAAGGTTAACACACCATGCCCTGGATACCTGCTACAGAATCCAATGGGGAAAAAAGTCACTTTACTTCACCAAAGCATATTTAAATTTGAGAAGCTGTTCCTCGAATCTGCTTAAGCTCTTATTAACTTTCTTAAACTGAACAAATATGGTTGCATCAAACTGTCTCTCATATGGGAAACTTTCATCTGCAGACAATCGCCCAACAGTCAAGCCAAAGCTACGGCATAGTTTTGAACTATGGACATCCCTGTACTTCTGCTCATTCTCATTCACTGAAGTGATACTGTCTGCATGTGTTGATACAAGTGTATTAATCCACCTGAAGATGCCAATTGATCTTTGGCAAAATATTGAAAATAATAAGCAAAATTCTTTCGTTATTATTTAGTCTACATTATTAATTTATTGAAACAACATGTAAATAATAGTCAATGTACACATACCAGCCAGTGAATTACAAACTTTTATTTCATACAGTGGTTATCTGATAGGGATGCAACTGCCAATACTGATCCTCTTCACATAATATTCCTTGCACATAGGCTGGTAAGATATGGGTCAGGAACAGCCTTTATTAAATGCTTCAGGATTGCTGCACACAGGAAGTTGTGTTTGTTCATACAAGCCTTCTCAGATGACAGTGATCTTGTTCCTGCCACTGTTTGAGGACCACAGTTAAGCCTCTTTAGACAAGCAAAAGCGAGTTATTTTTCCATTTTGAGAAATTTTAGCTCTGCTGTTTTCAAAATCATAGCTCCAGCCAAACAGGTACCCACAACAAGCCATTTATTGAATTCCAAAAGATCCTTTTTTTTTCCATTGTGATCGCCACTACTGATGATTACTGACTATTATTCTTAAGTAGTTGCCTAGAACACATGGTGATGAACATGACCAAATATTTTGCATATATGTTGTGTAAATGACATTAATGTACATCTGCATAAAGGGTTCTAATAGGCAGCTGATATGTGTGTATAAGCATCAATACCAGAATAAGCAACATTATTTCTATGACAATGAGGTGGTTGTAAAGGATGACCATAACATTCCATTAATATAATAACATAAATATGATTATAAAAATGAAATAAATATTCTATTCCCTTTTATTTCCAAAGGCAAAGCTCTTTTTAATCTTAACAATTTAAAGATCAGCAGCCAATCTTAACTCTTAGCTGCTACTGATAGCTGGTTCGAGGCCATCAATGTGTCTTAGGTATCAACAAGAAGTACATGACAGATAACTGTCACCATCTCATTGTCCCCAACACAATATATTGCTGTCAAAAAATATGAAAATTTTATGCTTGATTTTCTCAACTGTGTAATCAAATATTACTTCCATAAGGCATCACATGAGACATGCTAATAAGATTATGTAGAAAATTCATAAACACTCATCTGAATTACTATATTCAAAATATCATATCATATACTGTAATTCAAAATTTATGTTCGAGTAAACATTTAAAAACATTTTTTTTTCTTTTTCACATTCCAGATATATTTTTACTTGCACATAGTCAGTATTTGATGATTCAGTTATCGGTTGATTTTTTTTGCTCTACAGATTTTCATGTCCTTCAGAAAAAATGTTTTAGGGGATAAGTTAACATCCAGAGAGACTGCATTCTGGTTTCCTGGTGAACTTTCTGAAATTTCTTTAATCACTGATCACACTGTACAATGGTAGGACAGTAAGCTTACCATTTACTACAAACATTACCGCAACTTTCTTTTAGAATGCATAAAAATATGGGCAAATTCTCTTGACCATGATTTTCCTAAGATATATTTTCCTTCCTGCCCTACTCCAGTAAAATGTGAAACATGATACTGTCTATTTGCATACTTGTTGCTAAAGTAGGAGTAAAGTAGTGTAGTCTGTCACACTACTGAAACATATAGCAGTCCTGAAAAGAAGTAAGTATACCAAACGTTTCTAGAAAATAAGTCTGCAGATGCCCTAAATAACATAGAGAAATCCTTATCCCATAATCTAGGGACAAGGATAGGCTCTGAGGACTGGGCAAAACTGTCCAGTGATGGAACGGTTGAGCCTGGACCAGCATCGAAGCTTTCTCATGGAATGCCTCAACTGTGCGGCGTGCCAGATGGTCCGTCTGGCATGACTTTTGCCCGACAACTAACAGCCGCCTCAGAAAGGGCATGGACCAGGGGAATACGACTGTCTAATTAAAGCAAAGCAATCGCAATAATCATTTGACAGGTGTTACTGCCAATGTGAATTTTGGCCAGTGGTCTGAATGTTTAAGTGAAAGAATATCAATCAAGATCACTGGTAATTGGTGGGAGTAAACATGACTTCCTTGAAGTGAATGTGTCAGATCGAGCCCTAGTTCAGCTAGTGAGATAACTTACAAGTTCTGTCTATAAAAATCATGAGGGGAAGCCTGATGAGTGCTGACTGCAAAAATTTTGAAATTCCTGGTGAACTACTCTCGTGATACCAGGTCCAGGTGGCCAACGATATGCCTGGCTTCATTGCAAAATACGAAAAGGATTAGGCCTTAGTGCTATCTTTAATCTGAGGAAATGCCATTCCAATGATGCACCTATGCACACAAGCTTATCATAGGAAATTGGCTATCGACCATTGTTAAATTCGACTCTGGAGGAGTGTACTTCATTAATCCATTACCCTGCACAGGCACAGTACTTGTTGGGAACCTTTCTTGGAATGTCTAGTGATGGACTTCTCATTGGCTCGAGTTGGTGGTTCAAAAGTATGAACCTATGACAAATGTATTACTATGTGAGATATAAGTATGAAAAATGTAAGATCCTTCTATAGGAGTAGGTGAGCTCATAGCTCTTAGATGTAAGATAAAAAGTAAGTTAGCTGTAAGCTAGCATGTAAGTTAGATTAGAAAAAGGCTCAATATGAGTTAATTGGGGAAAGAAGCACGAAATATACAGAAAAGGTGCAAATTCGAGTGACGATGAGGCCACTAGAACGGAAGCATCGAGGCAGCTGTTGAGACTGTGGTAGCTGCTTCCTATGCTGCACCATTCAGGTGTGATGTGCTGACATCAAGTCTTCAGCAGACAACCTAGGTACTGGTCTGGGTGTCATGCTTAGAAGAGCAGCCACCATGCTGCGATCTACTGATTGTAGTATGATGGATGCTCGTGACAAAAGTCATGAGAAGACTTCGGTGAAGATAAATATCAGGAAGATGGCAAAATGTCCTTGAGACTATTGAGAAAGCTCGAAAATGCAGAAAAGAGAACTATAAAAGGGATCAAAGGTGATAAAGGAGACATGAAACCTGAAAATAAGGATACCTAGATGTCTGGAATAATTACTTGGAAAGACTTTTAAACAAAACAAGCAGTGAGAGTAGTACAAAATATTCAAGAAGCAAACAAGAGTGCTTATGAATACTTCGGGTAGGAAAAAAACATCAAAAACTTGAAATGTGAAAAGGCAGCTGGAGGAGATGATAGCTGAGTGATCATTATGGAGGACTTCAACTATAGCGATATAAACTGGTCAAAGGAGACAACATGCAGCAATAAGGGAACTGGATTTTTGAATTTCTTGGGGGACAACTGTCTTGTGGTGGAAGAAACATGAGGATCACGAGTTTTTGATTTGGTCATAGCATCAGGATTTGGTTGTGACTGGGATGACATACTTGTCCCCCATTGGTGATCATGTGGTCCTGACTTGGAGATGAATGATGAATAGGCATGGGAAGGTATCAAAACAGAAAGAAGTTATGTGGAATTTTAAGGCAAATAACTATCATAGACTTAGAAATCAGCTTGCAACAGGGCAACGGATAAAAGAATTTAAAGGAAGAGGGGGGCATCAGTGCATGGGAAATACTTAAGAAAAAATTGTTGACAGCAATGACAAATTGTATACCTCAAGTGAAGAAGATAATCTGGAATCAAATGGGTAACAAAAGGAAGAACAGGGAAATTGCAGAAGAAAAATAGATTACATAAGGCATAGAAAAAGAGAGGTGAAGAACAGTTGCATGAGGAATGTATTTCCTAGTCTGACCCTGCAGACTAGGAAACTGACTAAAATTGTAAGAAGAGAAAAATTTGAATATGAAAAGAGACTGGTGCTGCAATCTAAGGAGAATCCAAAGGGTTTTTTTTTTTTTTTTTCTCTGTGTGGCGAGTAGGAGGAAAAATAATAGTCAACAGATTATCTTACTGGGCGGAGATAGGAATCAGACAACAAAAGCAGATGACATGGTTAATGATAATTTTATTAGAGTGTTCCATCCTGGTACTGCAGGCTTCATTCCTAGAAGGATAATGAGTGGTGAAATGTTAGAAGTGAATGAAGAGGATGTATTCCGAATCTTCTGAGTATGTCAAATGTCAATAAGACAGGGTACTTGGTGGAATTTCACCATGTGTTTTAAGGGGGCTGTGCTATGGAATTGACTGTGCTGTTAACTTCACTATTTAATGAAACTCGTGCAATGGAGCAGGTTCCTGCAGAGTGGAAGGAGGGTAAGATAGTACCAATGCATAAGGGTGGTGGAAGAATGGAGGTTTCAAACTATAGACCTGTTTGTATTTTCTTCTGTTGTTGTTAAGATTTTAGAAAAATTGGTAAGAACTCGTATACAGTTGGGTAAACGATGGCAATATTACTTATGCGGGCCAGCATGGGTTTGTTAAAGGACACTCTTTTTTAATAATCTGGTTACCTTTTACAATAGAGTAACAAGAGCAGCAGATGAAGGTAAGACATACACTGTCATTTTTCAACCAAGGCAAGTTTATTTTTAAGTTTCATTATATGGGTCTGAATATCAGATTAATGGATTGGAGATTGGCTCTCTGATAGATATCAGAGTTGTATATGGGGGAGAAGTATCAGGGTATACGAAGGTTAAAAGTGGAGTTCCACAGGGTTCAGTTCTGGGACCAGTGCTGTTCAATTTTTATGTCAATGATATTGTCACAGGACTACAGGGAACTGTTTAGTTGTTTGCAGATGATATGTGAAGCTCGGGAGGATTATTAGTAATAGTGTGATGTTTTGGTGCATCAAGAGGATTTGAATAGGCTGGGAAGGTGGAATGTGGGTATCAGTTTAACTAAATGTAAGGTTTTAAAATTTGGATCCACAAATGGGATATTTCATACTCACTTGGTGAGGTTATACTGGAAGAAGTGGAGGAAGCAAGGAATTTCAGGTTGATTATGGATAGAGATTTGAAGTTCCGAGGACATACTGCAAAGGTTGTGAAGACATCTCAGAGAATTGCTGCAATGTTCAGTTTCATGCTTTTCTGTGAATTTCCATGCTCAAACCTGGTTACTGGGATTTGAAGAGGATGAAGTAACCTTGGAGAGGGTGCAGAGATGAATAACAAAAATAATATCAGGACTGTACAATGTTGATTATGAGGAGAGACTGAGGGCATGCAGACTGTACAGTTTGGGGGATAGAATCCAGACATTTAAGCTATTGAAGAGTTATTATGTTAACATTGAGGAGATTTTTCATATGGTAAAACAAAGGGAAGGACAAGAGCTTGATTTGATTTGTTTTTTATCGCACAAAGACATCAAAGATCATACTGTGCCAGGACACAGGGAGCAGTACATATGTTAACTGGTTAGTAGGACAATCACAAATATCCATGCCTTTTGCAGGATTCGAACCCACACCTCTTGGCTGGAGAGTAGATAAGCTAACCACTTAGCCAACAAGGCTGGCAAGACAAGGGGCCATCTCTGGAAGTTGCAAAAGGGTTAAAAAAAGTATGTTTTTGCATGGGTGATGAATGTGCAGACTATGAATGAGTTTAAGGAATGGTATGATAGACTTTGAATTGACCTACCACACGATTAGTCTTATGACTCCGTGAAGGTGAAGGAAATAATAATAATCTCTATGTTGGAACATGGTAATGACTGTTTGGTAATGACTAATCAATATCATGAGCAGAAATCCTGCAGATGCCATTTTTATCAGAATGCATTTTCATTCGAATTTTTATTAAAATATAATTTATAGTTGTCTGTTTTTACAAACATTAAAAGCAGCATAAAGCATAATTTAGACAACTTTATTGAAGGAAAAAAAAAAAACTGAAAATAAAACTGAAATTCACTTATTTGGATATTTTTTAGGTCTCAATAAAGTTAAGAAGACACTATACTGGACATGAAAAACAATTTATATATATATATATATATATATATATATATACACACACACACACACACACACACATTAAATTGGATAACAAATTTTAGAATCAAGATGTGTCTGTATGGAATTATGAAATATAGTGATTCTTCAATTATCTGACTTTTAAATAAATGAACTTTCAATTAACTAACCCTTGAATGGGTTAGTAGGCCAAGTGGCTTCTGTTGTAGTACCACACAAGAATACCTTCAATTATCCAACCAGCAAATTGCTCTCCCACTGAGGCTGATTAATTTAGGGATTACTGTAGCAGAAATGAAGCAAATAAATGCAATTAATTAAAAGACAAAGAAACAAATGTATGAATTATTAAAAATGCAAGAAATAAATAACCAGCAGTGAGAATAACAGTGTGCTGGCCATTTTGAAGAAATTATCATTAGATAGCGGAAGGTGAAACTTTATGAGTTAGTTGCATGGTTCACAGGATTAACCTGTCAGGTGAAGATTGACTGTTTTGAGAGTTACGGAGAAGTAATTTTTATTTAATTGCTATGAACATGAGATTAAACAGGATCATTGCATGTTTATCACATGCAATGATCCTGTTTAATCTCATGTTCATAAGCAAACAGTTTGCTTTTGGAACAGTCACCCTTCTATTATGAAGAGAAAGAAAGCTGATCTTCAAGTTTGGAGTTGAACTGTTGAAGGAGTGTTGAATACCAGCTGCACATTTTTTTTACCAGATTAAGATGAAAACAAGAGAACTATCAATGCCAATTTCGATGACCAGTGACCACAGAAATATTTCTAGAAAATACAAGCTGCAAAAAAGTGAACTTTCATGTGAAAGAGTGGAGTGAACTGTGAGAGGTGGTTCATTAATCAACTTAATTGCTCTCTCATATTTTTAAAGCACTCTTAGGAGCGCTACTCCAAATATTAGAAGAGTATTCAATGGCCAGGCATATTTGTGGTCTGTATAGAATAACTGGTGTTTAGATAGTAACTAACACCATGAATGAAAAAGAAAACTTAATTTCTGAGGCATTAAACTGCCAGTGTTACAAATGCCAAGAAAAGACTAGATGTTGGAGTTATCGAAAGAAGAGAAACCTCATCTTGTCCACAGATTTTTGCTGTTGTCAAAATTAAGACTGGAAATAAAGGATTCTTTTTTTGAAAGATAGTTGGATCAGTGGGCCTAACAAGAAAACTTGTTAAACAGATTGGGAACTGCAAAATTTGAATATGACAGGATCATTTGTGACTTTTTTTCAGAAATACCAGGTATTGGGGGGGGGGGGATTTCTATCTACTTTTATTAAATTTTACTTTGCATGATAAAAAGAAGCAACAAATAAGTGATTTTTATAGAAATGTAAATGTATTTATTCAAAAGTAAATAATTTTCTTTCTCTTGAACTTTGAATTGACCAGGCATTGTTATATATATAAAATTATCTTGTATGATAATAATGAATAAGTAAGTTCATTGAGTAAGTCTGTCTTAGCTGAAAGAGATCAACATCCAAAACTTTTATTTCAACAGCACAATTACTGTCTGCATCTAGCTTGGTTAACAAAGGTTTTTACTGAGACTAGTTTGAGACATTCTTAAAATTTGAAATTTTGCTCTTGCACTTTGCTCCTCCAATACATTAACTATAGGAGTAATTTTAAATGAAAATAGTACTTTACCTCAACAGAATAAAGTACATCTTCCCTACTGTCATCTTTTATTTTGCGGAAGAGGTCTTTACATATATGTGGAATAATACCTTCCTGGCCTTCCTCTTGTTTACCCATCATTGTGTAACTTTTACCAGCACCAGTCTGGCCATAGGCAAATATACAGACATTATAGCTATTTGAAAAAAAAAAAAAAATCTTATATAAAATATATATATTACTCTACTAGTATAAACAATCAAAAATTGAGAAAATAAAAATATTACATTTACACCACATCTATAATGTATATCATACCTTGACTTTCTTTACATGAAGTATGAAAGATATTATATAACATTTTCAGGTATACTTTCGAACAAGATGCAAGCGAGCCTAAAATAAAGCATGCACAGTGGCAACAGCGCTTTCAGCAGCAACCTCTCTCGGTAGTTGGCATATGTCTTCAACAGTTCCTCTGTTGATTTTGTATTTGAGAAATGGGTTGTGTATTTATCGTTAAACATTTTGTGATATTTTGTGCAATGTGGCCCCCTACGTGCCCAATTAAAAAACCTAGTGAATCACAGAAAAAGAAGCGAGCAATTGATTCGAAATAATCTTGAAATGAAGTTGCAAGTTCAACGATAGCGACGAAGCAATGACAAGGTCCTATCAGTGACTGGATAAGCTACTTCCATTATGCATTGAGGACCTGAACCAAAAGCGCATACCCCTTAGCACTGTGCCCATAACCGCTAAGGCACTAAGTGTCTTCAACATGTTGAAGGAGAAAGTGGAACCCGATTATGACTACAAATTCAACGCTTCTTCAAGTTGGTTCATAAGATTCAAGCAGAGATTTGTGCTGCATAATGTGAAATTGTATGGGAATCTGCAAGTGCTGAGAAGGCTGCCAAGGAGTTTGTGGAAAAATTGGATAAAATTATTACGAAGGAAAATTATTTGCCATAGCAAATAATTGGGTGATTATTCTCCTGTTTTATAGCCACAGTAACACATAGCACAGCTTTATAATAAGGTTTAAAAAATTAAAGGACAATATATGTACTTATTAGAGTTGTCTCTAACCCCTATAACTCTGTTGATTTAATGTATCGACTTACGTCCGACTTGACTTATGTCCTGCCGGATGGAACGGAACCCGGACGTAAGTCAAGGAATGACTGTATTATACAAAGACATTTGACAGGATGCCTCAAAAAGTATTATTCATAACTTATTACAACACCAAACCAACTAAATTATAAAAAAGATGTTTGTTAACTGGCTTATATTTTGCTGGATTTCAAACCAGCAAAAATACATTCACTACCATTATTATGGCATGTCTAAAATGGCAGACCAGGCTTTGAACAACCCTTCATATAGGGATTAGACGAAAGAAACAGATTTCCTTTATAGAAGTCATAACAGGTCAGGAAGATTATTTTTAGAGTCAATCATGGCCATGAAGCATTCTCCTAACCTGAACAAGTATGGTTACATTCATTTGCCAAAAATTTGGGGAACTTATCTTAAGATTAACTCCTACCTAACTACAATTCTTCTTTTTTATAACATTAGGACTTTATCTTTTGTCCATTACAATTTGAACTGTTTCACTTACTCATTGTCACATGTTAACTGTAACATGCGCTCTGAAGATGCTGGTTTGAAATCCCGTGAAATATAAGCCAGTTAATCCATATCTCTTTTATAATTTAGTTAGTTTGGTGTTGTAATACCATTAAAAAAAAAGTAATAAATAACATTCAGCAACTAAGCTGTCTAGCAGATTCAAAAACTATTAAATAAACTGGAGCAAAGAGAGAGATGGATGCGAAGTTGATGACACAGATAATAGGATAGCTGATGGACAGATGACAAAAGAGTAATATTTGATGAAGTAGAATCAGAGAAATTGTGTACCACAAGACTCCATACTTGGCCATTGTTATTTAATTTGTACAATAATGCTATAAGAAGAGATCTGAGAGGGAAATATCCAGCTGCTTGTAGTTTGGCATTTTAACACTGCCAAGTGAGACAGTCTCCATGACTCCTATACCTCATTCCCATGGTTGGACTATTGTTTTGACTTTCCAACCCAAACATATGTACTGAACATATCACTTAAGTAATCCTTACTGGCATGCATTCATTTGCTCATGCTTCTCCCTGCCAAATTATTGGCATGGGGAAACATACATTCCGCTAACTAAACCCTGGTTTTCCAGATGTGCCAAGGCTGTACAAATGAAAAATCAAGCATACCACAACTTGCTAACACCAAGAACTCCATTCTCCTTTAGTGCTTATACTCAAGCCCAAAACAGATGCAAGAAAATTATCAATTGGTTCCAAAACATATTTTGAAAGAGCAAAACAGCAGGAAACTTGCAGTTTGTCCAAACGGTAGCCAAGCCTTTTGGTCTCTTGCCAAAGCAATTGGTCGCAACTTTTGCCCAACACTTTTCCCACTCCATCATACTCAGATGGCTCTATTGCATCATCACCCACAGAAAAAGCCAATCTCCTGGCTTCACACTTTGCCTCCAATGCAGGTATAACTGACAACGGTAAATCTCCCCCCACAAACCATTCCAGATGCTCAACATACAATGTCCCCTATATCCTTTTTGCCAGAAAGAGATCAGAAAAATATTGTTCAAATTAGACACAAAAAAACTCTCCTGGCCCCTTTGGCATTCCTCCAATTGTCCTCAAGATTTCTGCACCAGAACTGACTCCTATCCTATGTTGCCTGTATATACTCTCTTACTCCACTGGTATCTATCGACGGCCTGGAAATTAGCCTATATTCAACCAATTCCCAAAAATAACAACAAATCACTGTCGTCTTACTACCACCCTATCTCACTCACCTCGTCCTATCTAAAGTAAAGGAGAGAAACATCAATACCGAGCTTTAACACTACCTCGAAGGCATCCAGCTAATAAACGACCACCAGTATGGATTCCTTTGCTACTGATCAACAGGAGATCTGCTCATGTATATCATCCATCTCTGGACAAATGCCATGGAGAAGTTTGGTGAATCTCAAGTGGTTGCACGTGATATCTCCAAAGTTTTTGACAGACCCAGTCAAAAGCTTTGGAGCTGTCATCATTAGGTCTGTCTCAGGACTTCTGCAGTTGAATTGGCAGCTTTCTGTCTGGACACACATTATGTATAATTGTGGATGGTTTCTTATCCTCTCACCATTCAACTAATGCTAGGTTTCCATAAGGTTCTGTTCTCTCAGTTGACCTCCAACCCAATATACAGTTTTGCAGATGACAGCACATTGCACTTCTCCCTTTCATTTGATAAACTTTACTCTGCACAATTCACCTCAACCTACAGAACATCAACCACTACTGCTCTCAATTCTGATCTCCAAGCAATCCTCCAATGTGGTTCAGATAACCTCATCAATGTCAATGCTAGTAAAACCCAGTTCTGTCCCATTTCTCACAAAAAAAGAACCATTTTCTCCCAGTATTATTTTTGAAAACGCTCAGTTTTCCAGACAAGATGAGATTTCTCTTCGTGGAATCGCCCTAATATCAAGCTCTCCTAGCATAAACACATCACGACCACTGCATCCTCAGCTTCTAAAAACTAGAATTTCTCTTTCGCTCAAGATGTTACTTCACCTCTGAACAACTGTTAACCTTATACAAATCACAAATCTGCCCAGCTATTGAATATTGCTCTCACATTTGGAGTGGATCCCTAAGCGCTCCCTCAAAATGCTCGACTCAATACAGAGGAGAGCAATTAGATTGATTAATAACTATCTCTTACCAACACACTCCTCCCACTTATGCACAGTTGTTTGGTTTCTGCATTATGTATATTCTATAAATATTTCTGTGATAAATGTTCATCTGAAATAGTATCAGTAATTCCCCCACTTAGTACTAAATCCACTGGAACACGTGAGCTGCCACACAACATCCTTTCACAGTACACCTTGAAACCTACAGAACAAGTTTCTTTTCCTCCTCCTTCAATGCTATTGCTGTATTGTGGAACAGTCTTCCCCCCTGATGTGTTTTCCAAGGAATACAATATACAGTCCTTTAAATCAAATGTAAATAAGGTTCTCCTTTCCCAGCTCATTATCTATGCACAGTACTAATGTATTATAGGTTGATTAAGCAACCCCTTGCATATGGGCTTAACATAAAAAGTTGCTTGGTAATGATACAAAATTGGAAAAGGCAATAGTTAATAGTGGTGATGTAGGAAATCTGCTAGATGATTTAAATAATCTCATAGTGTGGACAAAGGATAATGGTTGTCAGTTTAATGCAGCAAGTATGAAGTTATGCACTCTGGGATGACAAAATTACAAACTGTGTATTACTGTGAGGAACTGGACTGCAAGAAAATGATGAGGAACAGGTATCTGGGAGTGATGATACACAGAAAACTGAAGTTGAGAGGACACGTTGCAAAAGTTGACAAAATATCTCAAAGTATCACCTCGATGGTGAAGAACACACTTACTAATTGAGATAAGGAGGTTATTATTCCTCTCTAAGATTGTGACAAAGCCACACATGGAATACAACAGGTTTAGTCATTTGAATTTGTTACTGATGCAGAAATGGAGAGGTGAGTGATCAAAATGGTAAAATGTCTGCGGAGTGCTCCTATGATGGGCTGAAAGTTTGTGCATTACAAAGTTTAGATGATAGACAGAAATGAGGGAATATGAAAAATATATACAATACAACTGAAGATATTTTAGAGCATATGCTGAAACAACATAGCAGCAGAAAAAAAGAATCATCCTGAAGTTGTGTAAGAGTACACTTGGGGAATGGATTATCAGAGATAGTCACAATGCTTTATGCAAAATAAAATTTCAGTTAAGATATGATAACACGAATATGGTCAGCTGGGACACCCTTGGAGGACTCAAAATTACTCCACTTGTAAATTTGCAAGTGCATCAAGAAATAACAAGAAAATTTAAGACAAGGATAAAAGAAAAAATCTTAAAAAATAAGACATACATAAAGAAAACAATATCATGTTCTAGAGGCCATTGTAAAAGTTTTATAGTATGATCTTTCCTCTTTAAAGAAATGAAATAATCAAGATTACAAAAACTTTTAAATATCTTAGATATTTCTCTTTGGCATACCTAACTAAATAACACGAATTCTTGCTTACCCTTCAAATGCATGTAGCAACATTTCTTCTCCAATATCTTTATATACCACTGACTGAGATGCAAATGAACTATCTGTAGGCTATAAAAGAATTAACATTATAAATCAATGATTATACAGTAATTATCAAATAATTATTGTTTATGGATAAAAAGCAAACATTCTTATCTTGAATGTTAAAGATAATCAAAAACAAAGAGAAAAATAATGAAGTAATAATATGGATATTTTGAAGTATGTATGTAAGTAAATTAAATATTTAACTCACTACTATTTTTGGAATTTTAATTTGTTAACTTTTCTAGATCTCTATTATGATACATCTAGTGATATTACAATGTTAATTAACAATTATTGATAAGTAAAAGGCAGTAATATTTGTGAGATTACAAATGCTAGATGTGATATCACTGCTCCCTAAGAGTAACTAATACAAGTAACACATGCACAGCGAAGTTATTTATGACACTGATACAATAAATAGTGTTTTGATCATTCTACAAAGTAGTGGTTAATATTATTTTTCATTTTTAATTAAAATTATTCTTTTTTTTTTCTTTTTCTCCTCACAGTTTTAAATCTTTCATCAAAATCAATTCCTTCAGTGATCACTTTTTTAATGCAGAACGACAGACATTAAGAAACTATCATTCATTTGTAACAAAGCTAAAAAATTAAACTTTAATTAAAATTAAATTTAATTTAATTAAAAATTAAAACTAAAGTTTTACTCTAACGGAGTAGTTGTTTCCATAATTTTCATGATGTATGTCTCCTGTAAGCAATTTGAAATAAATTATAATCTTATAATCAGAACTATCTATAGTTGGTTAAATATCCCCAACCCATCCTGCAAAAAAAATAAAAGCAAAATAAAAAAGCCGAACTGAAGAATTATATAACACAGCAGTACTTTTTTTAAATCATTCTTTTTTTTGTTGTTGTTTTTGTTCTCCCAAAAAGTGATAGTATCAGATCAAATGGTACAATATAATTTTATCAAATAATTTAGAAGCTTTCAATAATAAAACTGATGCTGCAGTTATTGAAGAAAAAATGAAAGTGTTTGAGAACAGGAACCAAACCTTGGAGATTCAGTGGCAAGCCTTGAAGAAAATACTGATTGATTCAGCCAGAGAGGCATGTTGGTGAAGTTGTCTGCAAGGATAGAAAAATCAGAACTCATTGGTGGATACAGGAAGTTAAAGAGGCAATGAAGTAATAGAAGAAAGCATATCAAAAGTTCTTGCCAAATAAGTCAGCTTGTGCTCTTAGAGAATACGGAGAGAAATGTAAAAAAGCTGAACACTGTTAAAAACTACCTAAACAAAAGTTGTGGCAAGACTTTGGTGAGAACATAGAAAATAAATATCAAGAGTTGTGCTCTTAAAGAATACAGAGAGAAATGTAAGAAAGCTGAACACTGTTAAAAACTAGCTAAACAAAGGTGATGGGAAGACTTTGGTGAGAACATAGAAAATAAATATCAAGAGGGGTGGGACAAGATATTCTGGAGATTGCTGAAGACGCTTAGAAATGGAGGAAAGAGAGTTGTAAAAGGAATTAGAGATGATAAAGGTGACATAAAAACCGGAAAAAAGATATCATTGAAGTATGGAATAATTACTTTGAAAAATTGCTAAATGAAACAAGCAGTGATAGCACTGTGGTAAAAAGCACTCAACAGGCATACAGTGAAGAATACATATCCATACTTGAAGTAGAAAAAGCGATCAAAGGCTTGAAATTTGATGTTTTCTCCCTGGTGCAGGGAGAAAACATCACTATCGACAATAACACAGTCAATGAGACTTTTTTTATTCCTTGGCTCTTCTCTCCATGTGAATTTGTGCACATTTATATGTTGGAACATGGTGTTAGTAATAACCAGTCCATGTCGTGAGCAGAAATCCAACAGATGTTTGCCATTATTATTAGCTTTGCTCTTTTCTCCAAATTTTCCCAAAATATTATTGCATGTCTGACAATCATTTCCTACTCTGCTATTTAGATATCCACAAGGACCAACTTTTCCTTTTTCATTGTGTCAGTTGCTTTCTCTAAAATCTCAAAAAATTTCCTCCACTTCTACCTTAGTAGAACCTTCTGTGGGACCATAGGCACAAATAAGTCTCATTGTCCAGTTCCCCATTCTCACATTTGCCCACATTACTCTACTTGAGACTGACTGCCATTCAAGAAGATTAGCCTCATATTATGTGTTGAATACTATGGCTACTCCTTCTTTTCCTTGATTGTCATTGCCTGAATATAACATTTTGTATTTATTGCTCAGAAAGATCTCACCAGTTTTTGTCTTTTTTGTTTCAGTCACCCGTACGTTGATCTGGTACTTATCTAATTCCTCAGCTAGCACAATTTCTTTGCCATTCAGGCTTCTTACGTTGATAGTACCAATCTTTAACTCTGGTGATGTTGAGTTGAGGTTTGTTTTCAGATTTGTTCCAGTAGCTGACTTTTTGCTGTTCACCCTGGTTCCCTGGCAAAAACAACGGGGGCGTTGTTTAACCGGGCGACGCCCCAGCCGGCATGAAATTTTGTCATGTCGTACCATCATTTTTTATTTTAGTTTAACCAATAAGAATACAATTTGGTCGGCTAAATCCCAAATTGCCAGCCCATACTCGTTCGTTCAGTATCCAAGTAGATATCCAACAGGGTGCACCACGAGAAGGTGAGGATTGGACATTAGGTCAGAAGCACTGGTCGGTTCACCGCATTCCTTTAAAGGCTATGTGGAGGTCTCCTCTCAGTTATACAGCTTTGACCCTTTACCATCTTCACTAAAAAGTGTGCCTAAGAAGCTGAAATGTTTTATTTGTTCTATAAGTTCTCCATTCATAATGCAGCTGATATTTTCAATATTTCTGCCTATTTTCATTGTCTTTGTCTTTTTAATGGTGACCTTCATACCATATCTATTATAAGAATTATTCAATTTAGTCAGGGAATCTTGCAGACTTGTAGCGTATTTAGAAGCGGATTTATTTATAACATCATCCGCATAAAGCAAAAAGTTGAGATTAACACCTTATCAGGTTTAATACCACTTTCCTTCATAATGTGATCCATATAGATAATGAATAAGAGAGGGGATAATGTACATCCCTGTCTGACACCAGATTTAATATTAAACCATCTTCCTGTACTTCCTTCAATTCTAACTGCTGACTTACAACTCAAATAAAGACTAAGTATTGCTTGATATAATGTCCCATTAACACCATATAACTGTAGCGTCTATTTCCAATAGATGGTGACACAATTTGTTCATTCATACCAGTGTCGGCACATATCATCTTTTTCATGACCCCTAGCAAAATTTTAGTCACGTGCAACCGTGTTCGCATTTTTCATAAAAATGGAGAAAAACAAGCATTTCGTGCAGTGATAAAACACTTTTATTTGAAGAAGTGGACGTCCGTGCGGATCAAAGACGAGTTAGTTGAAGTTCATGGCAACTATATACTAGCATTAAAGACTATTCATTTTTGAATAAATGAGTTTAAACATGATCATAAGTCCATCGAAGATGAAGCGAGCTCCAGATACCTGACTGAGGTCACTACGAAGGAAATGATTGACAAAATCCATGGTATCGTTGTGGAAGACCTCCGAGTGAGAGCGCACGAGATTGCTGAGATTGTATGCATCTCAACTGAATGGGTGTATAATATCCTGCACGAAACATTGCACATGAAAAAGCTGTGCGCGTGATGAGTACGACAATTGTTGATTGTCGATCAAAAACACATGTGAAATGCAGTGTTTTGGCAATGTTTACTTGCAATTTGCAAGATTTTTTGCGTTGATTCGTGTCTGCAGACGAAACTTGGATCCAAAACTACACACCTGAGTCCAAGCAACAGTCAAAACAGTGGACAATGCCCAGTGAAAGAGCACCAAAAAAAAAAAAAGCGAAGACTGTTTTGTCAGCTGGGAAGGTGATGGCCACTGCTTTTTGGGATTTCCCATGGAATTATCATGATAGACTATTTCGAAAAGGGTAAGACAATAACAGGAATCTATTATGCATCATTGCTGGACCGTTTAAAAGAAGAACTGAAGAATAAACAGCAAAGATTGGTGCACAAAAAAGTGCTCTTTCATCAAGACAATGCACCGTCCAATACATCAGCCATCGCAATGGCAAAATTATATGAATTGAGGTTCGAAATGGTTCCACGTGCACCGTATTCTCTGTCCTTGACCCCATTGACTTCTTGTTCCCAAACTTAAAAATTTGGCTTGGTGGGAAAAAAAATTTCTTGAAATGAGGATGTCATTAAGGCTGTCAATGACTATTTTGCACAATTTGACAAATCCTACTTTTTAGATGGGATGAAAAAATTGGAATCTCGCTGGACCAAATGTGAAGACCTCAATGGAGACTATGTTGAGAAATAAAGGTAATTTTTTTCAAAAAAAAATGTGTTTAACGAATTTTTTTTTACCAAACTTTTCAAATAACCCTAGTATATAAAGTGCCATAAGTGCTGTTTCATATAGTGAGGCTTCACAAGTACAAATCTCCTGAAAATATGGAGTATATAAATAATGAAAGTGATGCAAAATGTAACAAAATTAAAATGGTTTAATGATATCAAATCAATGCAAAGTTGATTTACTTATTCTTGTTTATTTTGTTCACCTTGTTTATCAACAGTGCCTCATTTAATATGTCTAGAATTGAACAACCACATTCACAAAATGAATTTGTCAAAGTCAAATGTGAATGTTTGGCTTCAAGACTGAAAGAGCAAACTATTAGAAAAACATTATCTTAGTTTCAAAAATGTCAGAAAACGTTTTCTTGAAGCAACATAGTGGACTGTGACAATATGGGTTCTCTTGTTTTTTTGGACCCTATGACCAAGAGCACAATCAAAAACAAACAGTACCTATTGATCCATCCTCAAATACCATTCTGAAGTAAGTGTTGCTCTATTCCAATAACATCCAACCTCAAAAATCCCACTAATTTTAGTGGGATTTTTGAGGTTAATGTCACTTTTCTTTAATAATTTTAATATCAATTTTTTTATTGTTTATTTATTTGTCTTGAAATTGTTGCATGTAATCATTTAAGCATGAAATGTGATTATAAATTATTTTTTCAACTTAAGCTTTAGAAACTTAAATAATGCATCCTAAAGTGTATAGTTAAAAAAAAAAAGAGGAAAATAAAACAGCACGTATATCATTTCTAATAATATACATGTTATTCATAAACTGAATTATCACTTAATTCATCATTTGTGTTTGCCCTTCAAACAAATAATGACCTTTATCTGCTGTAGTACTGATTCCATCAGATGTCCAATGTGGATGGTTGTTCTGCAACCACAATATCTCTAAGACATCCCAGTCCCCCAAACTTATGAGAGTGCAGTCCTATACATTTCACAGTGAATGTCATGTGTGTTCAAATGGATTGCAATATGATAATAAATATTGGTTTGTTAAATTCCATTTCTTTTTCTATTATATGCTCTTCGTAACAAATATAGCATCAGTACATGATCTACCCTTACAGAATCCTTGTTGTTTATCATTACAGACATGATTCAAATTCTTCTTTGATAATTCCTGTATACATTTCAGGGTAGCACATGGTAAGTTTATTCCTCAGTAGTCTCGAGGTTCAGATTTTATTCCTTTTTTAAATATTAGTATCATAATATTCATTCTCCATTCATTGTGAATCTGTCTTTTCTCTAAGATATGTTTAATTAAATTTCTCATGTTTTCAGTCATTTCTTTACCTCTATATTTCAGCATTTCATTATAAATTCCATCAATTCCAGATCATTTCCAATCTCTCAATTTTGAGATGATTGATTCTATTAAATTATTATTTCTATTTTATCTGTGTTTTCTGGCTGTGGTATGTCAGACATTTTTATTTCTTCTTCGCCTTCATATAATTTGGTAAAACAGTTTTCCATTGTTTTCTTTTTTCTAGTTTTTTCTGTGCTCCTAAAACTGTCTTTTTCAATATTTTAAGACAAATTTTAATACTTCATAATATAAACAACTTTTAAGACTGCATATTTAAATAAAAACAATAACATGACATATAAGAATGTAAGACATAACCATGGCCATTAGATTATGATGTTCTACACCATGTATATGCAGTTTGAGTGTTATTGTTGGATATACCAATATAGCTTGTATTATAGTAATATAGCTTGTCTCTGTGTGTGTGTATATATATATATATATATGTGTGTGTGTATATATATATATATATATATATATATATATATATATATATATATATATGTGTGTGTGTGTGTGTGTGTGTGTGTGTGTGTGTGTGTGTGTATACTTCAGATGATGACCTTAATATGAAAGTCGAAATGTTGGGAAATTAAAGTAATTATTTCTAACATGTTTGTCATTCCATAATTTGTCTGAAATGATTGTTGGATATATTGGTTTCTGTTCTTGTTGTTTAATTTGAGTCATACTGAAGATGTCCTCGATACTAGGCCAAACATTTTATACTAATAAAAATATATACATAAGGTAAATCTGTTTTATGTTATTTATTAAAATGAAAACACCAAAGAAATTACCTATAGCAAACAGCATGCCTTTGTATGTGGTTGTGCAACATAAGAGGAGGCTTATCCCTGTTGGTTGTGTTTGTTATGATGCAGGTAACAGGAATTTTTCTGCTTCAGCCAGCTGAATACCGAATCTTTCTACTGATTCAGCAGAAGCCGAATATTTGAAAAACATACCGAAACAAAACTGAATATTTGGTACATCCCTACATACAACTTGCTCATAAAACAAAAAGATTTCCATATAAATAAGAATTAAAGAAACAAATTTATATTTTAGTGAGTAACTGAATTACTTACATCATGTGACCAATATGAATAATCATAATTAAAACTCTTTGAAGAATCCTTGCTTCCCAATGGGACCTTAGGGTTTATAATAGCTGCAAAAGAAAAGCCAAAGAAATAATGAATATAGGTCATTCATCCAAATGTATACTAAACAATTCATCCGATTAATTAGTAATAACGCTTTAGTATACACACTTCTATTTTTAATCAACCAGCCGGCCTGGTAGGCCGAGTGGTTTAGCAGGTGATCTACCTCGATGAGTCTTTGGACTCCCTGGAGGTGTCAAAGAATAATAATTATGAAATTATTATTCCTTCACCTCTAATTTCCCTCATTTCATTCAAGTAGTTCTTTCATTTTCACCTTAATGTGTTGTGCGCAAATAGTCTGAAAGGTGTTCTTGACTTCACATGTAAAATGAATTAAAATTCTGATAGGGCTGATTGAACCAACAGAACATGCTAAGTCTATAATGTGCATTCTCTTGCATTTGTTTTGTACAATGAAAAAAACCTGTCACCTCCATATCATCTACATCAGCCACTTTCTATTTACTGCTAGAAAAGGTTCTCTCCCAAATACTTTCATTTTAAACTATCTTTACCTGTGTACTACTGAATTCCAGCTATCTCTTTAAATCTCATCCTTCCAATATCTGTTTGGTCTTCCTGTCTATCTCTGCAGTATCATTCAGATATCTCAGTCCATTTTCAAGTGTTACTTCTTGCAATATAACCTGCCCACTGCTATTTGGATTTTTTTAATGGCTGTTATGTTTCACCATGGTCTGAACTCCAACCTAGGTATTACACTCTTTATCTTGAATAGTAATATCAAGTAGTGATCTTTATTTTTCTCTGAATAGTCTTCAATCTATCAACTGTTTGATCAAAGGTTTTTAGGTGCAATCTTTTTTTCTTTTTTTTTTGATATGCCATTGTTATAAGTATTCTGCTAATGATGTGCTATTCATTCTTTAGAGCTCAATTACTGAAGCAAATTACTACTACTCTAATTTGGAGAAAGCTAGCTACCCAATTACAGAGTTGCAAGGAGACCAAAGACAGCAATTTATTTTGCAGACCTTGAAGCCACACACAGCCAAAAGCTTTGGAATGTCAAGAGAGACAGCACCCGTGCCTCCAACCTTTCCTTGGCATGCGCCCAGTAGTAGGTGATGTATGCTAAGAGATTAATTGTGGATTAATTGGCAGAATCCATACTGGTAGTCACTGATTAATTGGTGAGCTTCTAGGTAGTGAAGAAGTTCACTATTAATAATTTCTCCATTCTTCTGGAGAGGATTGAAATGATGGCAATTGGCCAATAGGATTTTATCTTCCTTTTTTTGGATTGGGTTGGATATGTGTTTGTTTCCATGAGTTCCAGCTGAGTACAGAAGATTGAAGAGACAATAGAGGACAGGTGTGTTAGCTGTGAGCACAACATTTGATACAATAAGAGAGATGTCACAGACCAGAAAACTTTATAATTGTGCAGGTTATCTAACATTCTTCAAAAGTCTTTTTTTTGCAGAAAGACAATGCTTGGTTGCTGGCATGGAAGATAGTGATTTGCTTTCATCATCTATGCAAGAATTAGAGGAAAAGAGTGATGCCAGGATATCAGCTTTATCTTTGGTGCTATAACAGTGGTGTCATTGATGAGAGAGAGAGAGAGAGAGAGAGAGAGAAAGAGGGGGGTGGAAGTGCAGAGAGCAGAAGTTGTGTCAGATGGCTTCTGCAAGGGACTAGAAGGCATGGCTTCCATTTGGATTGGACAAGAAGCAAGTTTTATTCTATTGGTCTGTATGAAATCTTAGTTTTCAGATTACTTAATTATAATAAAAGAAGTAAAATATCTCAATTATTATACTTGAATGCATCTTCTTCTAGCTAAGAAGTTAAATTAAAAACATCTTTCTTTTATTATTTCCTGAAATAGACACGAAAAATAATGGCTCTGAAAAAAGAAATAAATATTACCAAGCAGTCAAAAGGCAATTTAATAAATTAAAAAAGAAAAAAAGACTTTACTACAGATTTCATCTCACTTTATATTTATAGAGTATTTGCTTCTCAAATGAACACACAAAATTCTCGCTGATTGCATTGTACTGCCCTTCAATATTAACTTCCAGTTTCTGCTTGGAGACTAGAAAGATACACAAAACCTTTCCAAGATCACAAAATTTAACTTGGCAGCATTTTCCTTTCCAGCTTTCTTCCTTTATCTTTTCTCTCTCTCTCACTTGCTAGTTTCTGTTTTCCTGTGAAAAGTGTTCAAAATCTCACAATTAAGCTGCATGTTTGTTATCAAGATTCAAAGCAAAACTCAGAATGACAAAAATGACTGCCATCAGTACAGCAATTGTGTGACAACATAGGATGCATAGGATCACTAAAAGTTAAGTGACAAAAACAGCTGCCATAAGTACAGTGATTGCAAGTTACAAGAGTACATTGCATAGGAACACTCTTATGAACAGACAAATTATATATATATATATATATATATATATATGTGTGTGTGTGTGTGTGTGTGTACTGAGGTTGATTTACTCGGTTGTTAAACATATTTTTTAAAAGAATCGAATGACATAAACCGAGAGTAAAGGAAAAAGGTTTAATGGTATCACATGACTAGTTTCGGCTTTTTACGGCCTTCTTCAGATGTTTCCATAAAAGAAAAGAAAAAATATTAAACATTGAAGATAAAAAATTGTGAACAGCACAGGAAAGTCACTATACATATTTAACGTGAAATGATGCAGTTAACGTATTCAAAGCTGTTCCTTCGTTGGCCACATTGTTGGGTGAGTGCATGTGTATAGCATCTCGTGAGCGCCAGTATGTGATCCCAGCAGAATGACAGTCTGGGAGGTTGTAGCTTAAATTATTATTTAAATGTACAGGGTTGAGGATGATTTCTCTAGATTCTACAATTTTTCTCTCCAATTCGTCATGGCAATGGAAAATGTTGTTAGATCTATTCCAAAGGATTGTATGACTATGGTTTTGATCATCAGAATCGGCAGAAAAAAAGGATATGGCTGGATAAAGCACTGGCACGTGTTCTCTTGTAAGTGATGTCCCTCCTGTGCTCCTCCATACGCAATTCAATAGACTTATCCATCTGTCCAAAGTAAGGAATGTCGCATTCACACCATACCTTGTATACACCGGGATATTTTAAGTTGTGATGGCTCAGCTTTGGACAGCTCACTAGAGAGCGAATCTTAGGAAGCGGAGTGAATAAAGTTCTAATGTTATATTTTTTGAGAACCTTGGCTAATTTTTGAGAGACTGAGCTTATGTATGGTATAGATATATTGCCTTTAACATTATTCATTTCTTTAGTATGGCGACTAGGAGGATTAAAAAGGTATTTTTTAGTAATTTTTTGAGAATACCATTCAGTCTGAAAGTAGATCCAAGAAAATTGATTTCTTTATGAAGCTCATCTGGGTCATCAAGAAGAGAGCAAGCTCTATGTCCAAAAATAGAAATAATTCCAAGTTTCTGAGGAGGGAAATGATGGGACTGACTATGGAGATATCTATTGGTGTGTGTAGGTTTTCTGTATATCGAAATTTTAAGTTTTTCAGAAGAAAGGGTCAGTTTCATGTCCAGGAAAGGCAGGGAACCATTAGTTTCAAACTCAGCCATGAATTGGATATTTGGGTGTTGACTATTGAGATGTTCAAGGAAATCCAGGAGAGAATCATGTCCATGGCTCCAAATGAGGAAAATGTCGTCCACATATATATATATATATTTTGACTATTGAGATGTTCAAGGAAATCCAGGAAAATGTCGTCCACACAACATTTTCCTCGTTTGGAGCCATGGACATGATTCTCTCCTGGATTTCCTTGAATATCTCAACAGTCAACACCCGAATATCCAATTCATGGCTGAGTTTGAAACTAATGGTTCCCTGCCTTTCCTGGACGTGAAACTGACCCGTTCTTCTGAAAACTTAAAATTTCAATGTACAGAAAACCTACACACACCAATAGATATCTCCATAGTCAGTCCCATCATTTCCCTCCTCAGAAACTTGGAATTATTTCTACTTTGGGACATAGAGCTCGCTCTCTTCTTGATGACCCAGATGAACTTCATAAAGAAATCAATTTTCTTAGATCTACTTTCAGACTGAATCTTCTGAATCTTTTTAATCCTCTCCTCCTAGTCGCCATACTGAAGAAATGAATAGTGTTAAAGGCAATATATCTATACCATACATAAGCTCAGTCTCTCAAAAATTAGCCAAGGTTCTCAAAAAATATAACATTAGAACTTTATTCACTCCGCTTACTAAGATTCGCTCTCTAGTGAGCTGTCCAAAACCTAGCCATCACAACCTAAAATATCCCAGTGTATACAAGATATGGTGTGAATGCGACATTCCTTACTTTGGCCAGACGGATAAGTCTATTGAACTGCATATGGAGGGGCACAGGCGGGACATCACTTACAAGAGAACACGTGCCGGTGCTTTATCCAGTCATATCCTTTTTTTTCTGCTGATTCTTATGATCAAAACCATAGTCATACAATCCTTTGGGATAGATCTAACATTTTCTGTTGCCATGACGATGAATTGGAGGGAAAAACTGTAGAATCTGGAGAAATCATCCTCAACCCTGTACATTTAAATAATAATTTAAGCTACAACCTCCCAGACTGTCATTCTGCTGTGATCACATCCTGCTGCTCATGAGATGCTATATCCATGCACTCACCCAACAATGTGGCCAACGAAGGAACAGCTTTGAATACGTTAACTACAATGTTTTCATGTTAAATATGTATAGTGACTTTCCTGTGCTATTTACAGTTTTTTATCTTCAATGTTTAATGTTTTTTCTTTTCTTTTATGAAAACACCTGAAGAAGGCCGTAAAAAGCCAAAACTAGCCGTGTGATACCATTAAACCTTTTTCCTTGACTCTCGGTTTATATCATTCAATTCTTTTAAAAAAAAATATATATATATATATATATATATATATACACACACACACACGTATGTATATGTTATTCCCAAAGAATGACAATATTATGGCAAGTTTTATTTCTCTCTGGAAATAAAATCTCTGCACCAATCATTAATTCAAACACTACAGCATTCCCTTTCAAAGAATTACAAAAACAGTTGCAATTTTAGTTGCGGTTTCTTCTCATAATGTAAACCAGTCACCATCTTTCTTCCATCCTTTTAACTCTTTCAAGGTTCAGAACTTTATTTTTCTTTTTATATAAAAGACTACAAAACACAAACAGTTATTAAAAACTCAACCTATCATATCTTTTTCCCCAAACACCTGTCCATTTATCAATGTTGTAACACAATAAATGATAACTTATAAATGTTTTTCATTCTATATGAAGGACTTCATAAACATCCACTATTAATTTCAAAAAAATCACCTAATTTCTCTCACAACAGAACTAAACGGTGCTCTTTTTATTCCATGTATGCTCCATTATTCATCATACTTCTGGTTTTCATTTCAGCCATAAAGCTAGAAAAATGAGTTACCGTTGCATGGTATCATTATAGTGCTTTACTTAAAAACAGCAAATTTCGCACACACCTCAAGCAAAACAAGCAAGTTTTTCATATCATAAATACATTTAAATGAAAGTACAGTGATCATTTCTGATAAACTAATTCAGAATCAAATCAGTGTATTAAATAGTTCAATGTTAACCTTACACGTATATATAAGAGGCCTGACATACATAGTAGACAATCTATTCTATTTATAAATATAAATTGCGATTGTCTCACTATAACTTAATTCATAAACAAAAAAATCGGTAATTATTTTTTTGTTTATGAATTAAAAAATTAAAATTGCCACAATTTGATTAAATACTGTAGTAGATCTATACATCTTATTCTACCACCATTAATCCTTAAGTAGGTTTGCAAATGTAATATAGTAATTGTCCTAAGTTTATTTTCACTGCTCAATAACATGAATTAGCTTAATGTAATTAAATACTTGGACATTTTACATAATGAAAAGGCTTTTTAATACTGTTATTTAAAAAAAATAAATTATCTTGCAATTATCTTGAAAGTCAAATTTGGGTCTGGCTCCACAGCAAGTGCTGCCAACTTTCTTGTTGTTTACACGACTTACATTATTTCTCTTCATAACATTTAATTATTTACATCACCTATAACAATATTTATATAAAGTAGACTGATCCCTTGGGCGAGTAAAATTTTTTTGTGGCTCATAGATTTAAGTTGTATTTCTGGAGCACTGGTCTCACTGATTACATTGATGCTGAAAATGATAACGTCATGATAGGTCATGGCAACAATAGACAATGGATGTAAAATAGATAGTGATCACCATTTAGTTTCGAGTAGGATAGAACTGAATATAATACTGAAAAAATAATCAAGGTTGAGCAGCTTTCAGAGATGAAGTGCAGGCTTAAATATACAAATATTCCAGAAAGAAAGAAATGAAAGACTCTGGCAACAAGAACCAAACCTTGGAAATTCATTAACAAACACTGATACTGCAAAAGAGGCAGTAAGTTGTTTGGAAGGACAAAATAAAATCAAAACACCAAGTCAGAAAAAAGCATAAACATTTCTAGAAAGAATATACAGAGAAAAATGTAAGAAAGCAAAGCAGTATTTAGAAGCAGTTAAACAGAAGTCATGGAAAGACTTTGAATAGAGGATAAATATCATGAAGGTGGCAAAATATCTAAAGGCTACTGAAAAAGCTTAGAAATGGAAGAAAGAACATTATTAAAGGAATCAGATGATAAAGGCTACATGAAAACTCAGGATAATAGCATTCTGGATATAATGAAAAGGAACTAACAGAATAGTGGCAGAAAGTATTCAAGAGGAATGCAATCAGGAATACACATCAAAGTTTGAAGTATAAAAAGGTGTCAAATACCTGAAATGTAGAGAGACAGTTGGAGCAAATGATATTTGATCAGAAATGCTCAAATATGGAAGTTTTACAGAAGCTGAAATGCATAATTCAGAAGGCATGATCAGAAGGTTAACGTCTTGATGATTGCAGTAGGGCTCTTATAGCACCTGTCTATTAAAATGGAAAATAAGACTGAATGTGAGAATTACTGAAGAATTTCCCTACTGTGTGTTCCAGGTAAGATTAATGCAAGCATACTTAAGAAGAGGCTAATAAAAATTGTGGGGTGCTTAAGGGTCAAAGCTGTATAACTGAGAGGAGACCTCCACATAGCCTTTAAAGGAATGCGGAGAACCGACCAGGGCTTCTGACCTAATGTCCAATCCTCACCTTCTCGTGGTGCACCCTGTTGGGTATCTACTTTGATACTGAACGAACGAGGATGGGCTGGCAATTTGGGATTTAGCCGACCAAATTGTATTCTTATTGGTTAAACCAAAATAGAAAATGATGGTACAACATGACAAAATTTCATGCCTGCTGGGGCGTCGCCCAGTTAAACAAGGCCCCCATTGTTTTCGCCAGGGAATCAGGGCGAACAGCAAAAAAAGTCAGCTACTGGAACAAATCTGAAAACAAACCCCAACTCAACATCACCAGAGTTAAAGATCGGTACTATCAATGTAAGAAGCCTGAATGGCAAAGAAATGGAGCTAGCTGAGGAATTAGATAAGTACCAGATCGACATAATAGGGGTGACTGAAACAAAAAAGACCAAAACTGGTGAGATCTTTCTGGGCAATAAATACAAAATGTTATATTCAGGCAATGACAATCAAGGAAAAGAAGGAGTAGCCATAGTATTCAACACAAAATACGAGGCTAATCTTCTTGAATGGCAGTCAGTCTCAAGTAGAGTAATGTGGGCAAATATGAGAATGGGGAACTGGACAATGAGACTTATTTGTGCCTATGGTCCCACAGACAGTTCTACTAAGGTAGAAGTGGAGGAATTTTTTGAGGCTTTAGAAAAAGCAACTGACACAATGAAAAAGGAAAAGTTAGTCCTTGTTGGGGATCTAAATAGCAGGGTAGGAAATGATTGTGAGACATACAAAAATATTTTGGGAAAATTTGGAGAAAAGAGCAAAGCTAATAATAATGGCAAATATCTGTTGGATTTCTGCTCAGGACATGGACTTGTTATTACTAACACCATGTTCCAACATAAAAATGTGCACAAATTCACATGGAGAGAAGAGGCTAGGAATAAGAAAAGTCTCACTGACTATGTTATTGTTGATAGTGATGTTTTCTCCCTGGTGCAGGACACTAGAGTGTACAGAGGATTTGAAATTGGAAGTGATCACTACTTAGTCTTGAGCAGGATAAAATTGAATTTCATATTGAAAAGAAAAACATGTAAGAAAGTTTTAAAGCAAATAAAAGTTGAGCAGCTCTCAGATGTGAACTGTAGACTAAAATACACAAAGATTATTGAAGAAAAAATGAAAGAGTTTGAGAACAGGAATCAAACCTTGGAGATTCAGTGGCAAACTCTGAAGAAAATATTGATTGATTCTGCCAGAGAGGCATGTGGTGAGGTTGTGTGCAAGGATAAAAAAATCAGAACTCCCTGGTGGACACAGGAAGTTAAAGAGGCAATGAAGGAAAAGAAGAAAGCATATCAAAAGTTCCTGTCAAATAAGTCAGCTTTTACTCTTACAGAATACAGAGACAAATGTAAGAAAGCTAAACAGTGTGTAAAACTAGCTAAACAAAAGTCATCGGAGAACTTTGGCAAGAATATAGAAAATAAATATCAAGAAGGTGGCAAAATATTCTGGAGGTTGTTGAAGAAGCTTAGGAATGGAGGAAAGAGTGCTGTAAAAGGAGTTAGAGATGATAAAGGTGACATGAAAACAGGAGAAAAAGATATCCTTGAAGTATGGAGTAATTACTTTGAAAAACTGCTAAATGAAACAAGCAGTGATGACAGCACAGTGATAAAAAACACTGACCAGGCATGCAGTCGGGATTACATATCCATACTTGAAGTAGTAAAAGCCATCAAAGGCTTGAAATGTGGAAAGGCAGCAGGAGTAGATGATATTCGACCAGAAATGCTGAAGTATGGTGGTATGAAAGTCTTACAGTGGCTGCACTACATAGTTCAGAATGCCTGGACAGAGGGACGAATTCCGGATGATTGGAGTAGAGCTCTAATAGTACCCATATATAAAAAGGGAAATAAAACTGAATTACAGAGGTATTTCCCTACTTAGTGTTCCTGGCAAGATCTATGCAAGTATACTTGAGAAACGGTTGAGAAGAATTGTGGAAGAAAAGCTTGGTGAAGAACAAGCTGGATTCAGGCCAAATAGAGGCTGTCAGGATCAGATCTTCACTTTACGACAAATAGTCGAGAAAGCATGGGAATATAACAAAGATCTGTATTTAAGTTTTGTCGATTTGGAAAAGGCATATGACAAGGTGCCAAGAGAGAAGCTATTCAATACGCTGCAGTTATATGGTGTCAATGGGGCATTATATCAAGCAATACTTAGTCTTTATTTGAGTTGTCAGTCAGCAGTTAGAATTGAAGGAAGTACAGGAAGATGGTTTAATGTTAAATCTGGTGTGAGACAAGGATGTACATTATCCCCTCTGTTATTCATTATCTATATGGATCACATTATGAAGGAATGTGGTATTAAACCTGATATCAAAATTGGAGATGTTAATGTCAGCTCTTTGCTTTATGCGGATGATGTTATACTTCTAAATAAATCCGCTACAAGTCTGCAAGATTCTCTGACTAAATTGAATAGCTGTTGTAATAGATATGGTATGAAGGTCAGCAATAAAAAGACAAAGACAATGAAAATAGGCAGAATCATTGAAAATGTCAACTGTGTTGTGAATGGAGAACCTGTGGAACAAGTAAAACATTTCGGCTACTTAGGCACGATTTTTACTGAAGATGGTAAATTAAATATAGAAATAGACAACAGAATCAGCAAAGCTGGTATGATGGGAAGTCAAATGAGTAAATTCATATGGAATAAAAAAGAAATTAGTCGGAACACTAAATTAGCTGTATACAAGACAGTGTTCAAACCAGTTTTAACTTATGGATCTGAGAGCTGGGTCAGAAGTTAAACACTTGACCAAAGACTAGAGACCGCAGATATGAGAGTCCTGAGAAAGATTAGAGGCGTGAACAGATGGCATCAATGGCAATATCATATTAAAAATGAGGATATTAGGAAAGAACTTGACATTGTCAGCATCCAGGAATGCGTTAGCAGAGCTAATCTCAGGTGGTATGGTCACTTAAATAGAATGGGAGAGGAAAGATTAGCAAAACAAGTGTTCTCTGTGAGGTTGACAGGAAAACGACCCAGAGGAAGACCAAGATATAAGTGGATTGATACGGTACAAAGTGCCTTAGACGATAGAAATATAAGATCTGATAATGTTGGAGTCTTGACAAGTAACAGACTGATTTGGAGGAAAATTGTAGATAGGAAGTTAGTAATGATGTAATTTTTTCATGTAGTACTGTCATATCCTGTACACCCCTTGAGGGTACATGGCAGGAATATGATGATGATGATGATGAATAAAAATTGTTGATGAGAAATTTAGAGAAGGATCAAAATTTCACTTTGAAAAAAAAAGTTGAGAAGTTGAAAGTTTTTTCGCTTGGTTATACTATAAATTAAAATTAATTAAATTAAATTAAAATTAACTTAATTTTAATTTTTTTCTAATTTAACTTAAATTAGAATTAAATTTAATCCAAGAATATAATCAAATTATATTCTTGGATTAAAAGATTAAGCCAAGAATATAATTTCTTGGCTTCTTTAATTTTAAATTAATTAATTTTTTTCTAATTTAACTTAAATTAGAATTAAATTAATTAATTTAAAATTAAAGAAGCCAAGAAATTATATTCTTGGTTTAATCTTTTAATCCAAGTGTAAGCAAAAAAAGTTTGCACGTGAAGTAACTTCACAACTGGGCTGCTTGTATATAGAGGCTAATGACTTCACAACAATGCAAGGCACGTAACCTTACAGACATGTATAATGCTACGCATTATAGGAGGAAGTTATATTATACATGTCCATAAGGATATGTGCCTTGCATTATGGGATACTAAGGCAATCAATGTGAAGTCATTAGCCTCTCTATATAAGTAGCCCAGTCATAAAGTTAATTCACATGCAAAATTTGTTTACTTACACTTGGATAAAAGATGAAGCCAAGAATATAATTTTTTGGTATCTTTAATTTATTGTACACGGTTGAAAAATAATGAGTATACAGGGATATAAGTTTTGTAGATATGAAAAAGGCGTATGACAAGATACCAAAAAAAAAGTTGTTTGATACACTACAATTATGTAAACTTCATTACATCAAGCAGCACACTGTCTCTAAGTTCTAAGTCAGCAGTTAGAATTGCAGAAAGTACACAAAAATGGTTTGATAAAAAATCAGGTTTGAGACAACTAAGCACACTATCTCCACTCTCATTTATCATCACTATAGTTTGCATTATGAAGGAAAGCATCATTAGACTTACTATTACACTTGGAGATATTCAACTCTGCTTATTACTTTATGCAGATGTTAGTCTACTAAATAAATTCAGCACAAGGCTACAGGATTCCATAACTAAACTGAGTAACTGCTGTAGCAAATTAATATGAAAAACACCAGTAAAGAGACAGACTATGAAAATAGGCAGGAAAACACCGAAAACATCAACCACATCCTGAATGGAGAACCTATAGATTCCTCCATACCACAATTGGAAGACAATGGGATATTGCACCCTTCAAATGAAAAGGATCTGAGTTTGATTCACACTGTGATGAAAGGATCTTTATATTGAAATTTTTATAACTGAAGCCAATCTCATAAAGAATAAGCAGCATTTTTTTCTCCCAGATACTCAATTTTTTTAATCCCACTTCATACCAATTTGGCTATCAGGTAAATTGGTCCAATACACGTGCAATTTACAGACAAAAAAATAGCATCAGTGGTGGCAAATGGCACACGTGTGTGTGTGCGTGTAACTGAAGTAGTCGATAGCAGTGTTGTGCATTGAAATTTAAGCAGTATACAGACAATGATTAGAAGATGGTGGAAGAAATTGGAATCTCTGCTGTGAGGCTGAAAAATCATGGCTCAAGCCCCTTGGGCTCAAATGAAGTAATTAGCTTTTAATTTTTCAGGAAATGACAACATATACTAGAATATTAATTAAAAACTTTATTCAATACCTTCCTATATTTTGGCAATGTTACATCCATCTTCAGGGATCACAAAACATTGATATGTGCATGCAGGCACTAAAACTAAGCAAATGAAGCTGAAAAAAGGCAACTGAAGTCTGTCCTAGAGTCCTAAAGGTGCCCCCTGGCAGGCTAAATTGGGTTGTCTATGGCTATTGAGCTGATATTCTTAGAATTCAAGCTTCCCAAATTTGTGACAGTCTCATGCACCTAAATTGTTGAGGTTTGGGAAGTTTTCTAGAGCCAAGGCTGATTCAAGGAATAATCTTTTATACTTATACTTGCTGCGGTGTAACAAAGTGGCTTTCTTCCAGCGTATTCTGTGGTGGGTGTCCAATACAGCCACTCAGCAAATCCTGAGTGTCTGTATTGGTGAAACCGAATGTATTCCTTGTGTTTGGATATCATGATATTGGCTGTCCTGCCTGTTTGGCCAAAGTATGACAGTTTGCAACTGCAAGGGAACTGGTATACTCCAGGTAGGTCTAGGGAAGTGGCTGGTCTTTGGTAAAGTAGATAAGAAATGACAATTTCTTATGGGGTTTGTAACTAGTTGCGATGTCATATTTTCTTTGGATTTTTGTTAGCTTTTGATATGTACCCCAGACATAAGGAATGGTGATAGACTTAGAGTAATCTTATTATGAAGGGGGGGGATTATGGTTAACTGCTTTTAGTATTTGGGGGGGGGGGGGTTGTAGCCATTGGATAAGAAGGTGTTAAGGATATGGTTAAGTTCAGTAGTTGGGGAACTGTTATCTGAACTGATTAATTTTACCCTGTTATATAGGGTTTTTATAATCCCATGTTGTTGGGAGGGGGGACTGCTGGTGAATGTATAGGTTTTCTGTAAAGAGAGAAAGTTAGGGATCCATCAGGCTGGCATGTAATCAGTGCCTAGGAAAGAGAGACTGTTATTGTTTTCCTTTTACAAGGTAAACTGGATCCTTGGGTGTTGATTATTTAAGTGTTGAGAAATTGTGGAGTGTATCCAGGCCATGTGGCCAAATAGCAAACACATCATCCTTGTAGTGTAGACGAACAGTGGGTTTATGTGGGGCAGAATTTTAGGTTTTTTCTTCAAAGGTATCCATAAAGAAGTTGGCCAGGGGTGGCGAGAATGGAGAACCCATGGCTGTCCTCTTTATCCGTTTGTAGAATTTTTCTTGCCAAATGAAATAACCCAAATTCATGGTGAAATGAAATAGGGTTGAGATAGCAGGAGGAAATTTGGCTTGGATAAGGTCTAAGGTATTTTTGAGTAGAACATTAGTGAATAAGGAGAAGACATCAAAACTGACATTATGTCGATGTGTAGTGAGAGATTTTCTATGCTGACTTTAAAGTGGTCTAAAATTTTTTATGTGTGCAGGTGTGTTGTCAGTATATTGTACGAGCACGTTAGCTAAATGCTTGGCTAATTTGTATGTGGGAGAATCAAGGCCTGTCAGGCAATGATAGGATACAAACCAGTTAGTGAAAGAATAATGGTTGCAAGATTCAGTGCCCAACCGTTTAATATCATGTCCCTGTAAAATCTCTCAATGTTTTCATCTGCACTCTTTGTAGTGGGCGCATATATTTGAATGGTCATGTTATTAAACGGTTGAGCACTGAATCTTGCAACTAAATTGAGTAGGTGCTGAAGCAGGATATACTCATCATTGGAGGAGATACAAAGATTGGGAAAAATAACACAGGATGGGAAAAGGTTATGGAAAAATTTGGATATGGAGAAAGAAATGAACATGGAGAGATGCTTCTGGAATGTGCCACAGATAACAATCTGATGATTTGCAATACCAAATTCCAACAAAAAGATTGCTGTAAATGGACATGCCGCTCCTTTGATGGCAAACACAGGAATATGATTGACCTTGATATTAATAGACCAGAAGGAGCTGATATTGATTCGGACCACAGCTTAGCGATTGTGAATATAAGACTAAAACTGAAACATAAGTACAAAGGAAAGTTCCAAAAAGCTAGAGACATCTCAAAACTAAATGAAGACAAGCTAAGAACAGCATATCAGAACATAGTGGAAACTAAGCTTAAGACCCCAAGTGAAAAACAAAATATAAATACAAGAATGCCGGCGAAGGTTGGTCGATTGGTAGAGCCTCTGCTACTAATGGCTCAGTTAAGTAAGTTTGAGCGCGGTTAGTAGTTGGAAGGGGGCCAATTGTTCGATGCTGTCGGCACACTCTCCCTCGATGAGTCTTTGGACTCCCTGGAGGTGTCAAAATAATAAAAATAATAATAATAATAATAATAATTGGTCATAAAGATATCAGCTTTGAAACGAAAATCAGAATCGTGAAAGCAATGGTATGGATGTGAAAGTTGGACCCTGAGAAAGAGTGAAAGAAGGAAGATAGATGCATTTGAATTATGGGTATGGAGACTTTGGACTGCAAAGCAAATCAATAAATCAGTGATAGACAGAATAAAGCCAGATTGCTCCCTCAAAGCTATGATCATCAAGCAAAAATGATCATACTTTGAAGATATTATGCGAGCAAATGACAGTTTGGAGAAGAGGATGATGCTTGCTAAAGTTGATGGAAGCAGGAGAAGAGGAAGACCAAGAATTAGATGGGTGGATGGAGTTAAAGAAGCAACTGGAATGTGACTGGAAATTCTGAAAGATATGGCCAGGGACAGATCTGAATGGAGAACGTATATTCATAGAATCACCAGGAGTCGAAAATGACTCGATGGAACATAACAACAACAATATATTGGTCAAGAAAAGATACAGAAACCAAATAAACAATTGCAAAAGCTATCCAGGTGCTGACATCAGTAGTGACCATAACCTTGTCTTAATGAAAACAGAACTAAAACATAGGAAACAAATCAAAAGAGACAAACCAATAAGATGGAACCTTGAAAAATTAAAAAATGAAGAAGTAAAGAGAAGATACCAAGAGGCAACTGATCATAATATTCCTGATAACATAAATAGTCAGTAATACTGAAAACCAATGGAATATGATTAAAGATTCTATTATAAAGACATCAAATAAATTGACAAATATAGAAAAAGAAAACATTGGATAACAGATGAAATACTTGGTCTTATAGATAAAAGAAAAAAATAAATAAAAATACTGTTAAAGAAGAAGATGTGGCCAAATACAAATATCTTAAAAATCAAATTTACAAGAAATTGTAGACAAGCCAAAAAAAAGAATATCTGGAAGAACAATGTAGTAACATAGATGAATTATTTAAAAAATAAAACACAGAGCCTATAAAGAAATTAATGGAAAATTATTCATAGAATCTGATGATATATTAATGGAATGAAAGAAATACCTTGAAAATCTCTATAATGGTGATAAACTACATGTCGATATTAACATAGAAAATAAAAATGAAGATAATCTAGAATCCTCAATAATGCGAGAAGAATTTGATAAAGCACTATCAGAAATGAGTAGGAGAAAAAGTCCAGGTGTACACAATATTCCTATAGAACTACTACAAAATTTAGGTGACGAGACAAAAACCTTACTCTATCAATTAATAGCTCAAATCTAAGATAGAGGAGAAATACTAAAGGAGTTTATGAAATCAACTATAATACCAATACCAAAAAAAATAAATAAATAAATAAATAAATAATGCTAATAAATGCAGCCAATTTAGAACAATAGCTTTAATCCCACATGTCAGCAAAATTCTGCTAAAAATTGTTCAAAATAGAATTTATTCAAAAATAGTGTCAACTAGATGAAGGCCAATTTGGAATCAGAAACAATAAAAGAACAGGAGAGGCAATATTCTGTTCATGAATAATAACCGAAGAATAGGCCTTGGTAAAAATACTTACATTTGCTTCCTTGATTTCGAGAAAGCGTTTGATAAAGCAAACCAGCAAATACTCCTAAATTGCCTAACTGATATCGTATAGACTTGAGGGATAGAAAAATAATTTATCAAATATATAAAAATCAAAATGGACAGATTAAAATCAATGATAAGGAGTGGAGTAACACAAGGATGTGTACTTTCACCAGTTTTATTTAATTTATATATTGAAAATGCCATTCAGGAAACTAAAGATAGCAGCATAAAGATAAATGGTGAACAAGTTGTGTTTGGGATTTGCCAATGACATAGCTCTTGTAGCAGAAAACAGAACATTAAAAACAATACTAGAATTATTAAACAATAACCTCGTAAAATATAAAATGAAAATCAACACACATACGACTAAAATCTTTGTTACAGGATTAAAATTTATCAACATAGAGCATATTAGACATCAATGGGGAAACAAATAGAACAGTTGTGAATGATTGGAATGCCTTGCCTGAGAATGTGGTGTCTGCAAAGAGTTTGAATGTGTTTAAAACACAGTATGATGTGTGATAAAAGGACCTCCCGGATGAGTCTTTGACTCCATGAGGTCTTAGGGTGGTAATAATAATAATATATCAGTGAATCAATGTGTCACATATATATCAAAAAATAATCACCATACCATGGGATTTCAACAGCTTCTTAGCCCTTTAAGCAACAAAGCAACATATATCACCATGTGTTTGCATTCCAAAACCGGTGATCAAAGTTTAGCAACTGTAGTAAAGCCATAAATTTATGTTGGCTTGAGTTCCAGCAGAGAGGCACTGCAATCACTTAACCTACCCAGTTTTTTTTCATATATTTATATGCCATAGAAGGTGAGATATATATTTTTAAATTACCACTCAAAGGATTAAATGAAATGGAAACAACTTTGCTTTATATTTACAATAGACTTTTAATGGATTTATTTCCGTTGCTTTCTATTAATAGTGCTGAAATGACAATGCTGAATGAGTCATCTTAGTAATAGTTTTTAGCAAATCACTAAAATAATTTAAAATTAATGGTTTTCATAGTTATCAAATTATATACTATGCTGTAATATAGATGCAAAACATTTTTAAGCAATTACTTACATGTTGTATTTCCTCCCATAGAGATGACACATTTACAATCTCTAGAAATTTCTCTGTTATTGAACGGCCTTACTCTAACTGCTACTTTAACGGACGTCATTTTTGATGCAGGAACACAGAAAGCCTCAAACTACTTGAATCAAAACAATACATTATCTTATTAAAATCTACATTCAAATATTTTATTGTTACACAATGAAAACTGAAACAGCCAAAACTAACAAAAAGGTATCAAAGAAGCACAACATATAACAAACAAAACTAAAACATATGTTGTAAAAGTAGCTCCTCACAACAGTTAAGATATATCAACACTAATCCAGTCATTTTACTATACATTCTACAGAATATTAGTACTATATACTGCTATGTCGCCCTGTTGGAAAAGTTATCTGCTTCTACAGCGCATGACCACCATAAGAAAAAGAAGAGAACACTACCAACGTACTTTTAACAAAAGGAACAGTATGGATCTGTTATGCAACACTTGAATGCTGATACAATTGGCTTGCCTACAACAAACTTCTAGGTGGAAAACTAACAGTTCGTTACAGTTTGCTGTAGTGAATTTTCTTTTTTAAATAGTATTGTGAGACCTTTGGTGGGAATTTTTGGTAGTCTATTAGAGTGAGTAAATTTTTTTATAGTGAGAGGTGACTATATATATGCCAATGACAATACATACCAATTGGTATTTATCAGATGTAACTATAAAATCTTTTTAGAGAACAAGCTAGTTTCAAAATGAATTTTGAGATGCTAATTCAAACAGCAGACAATCCCTGACTGGTTCATCTAGCCAAAAAATAAGGACTTTCAATTTAGCCAACAAATTTATAATGCAGAATTATAATGTTACTTTAAACCAGTCATAATGTTAGTGTTGCCACAGGGCTAAATGGTTTATCGTGGCAGTAGATTTAGATTTATAAACCTAATCCACAAACGTATCAACAGTAGGTGTAACATTATCAGAAATGTCACTATTAGATGTGGCATCTATCACAACTTTCAGAATAAACATCACCTTAGTTCATAATATGAAAAATATCAAATCACGAGAATACTATGAAATACAGAAAAATTACAACGCACTGATATTCATTATTCATGCTGTGGTGAATGGATGGACCATCCTTTTATCAACTCATCAACTGAATCCTATTCAGAACTCCAACAAGAAGCTTTATGGTTTCTAGTGCATGTTCTCATTCTAACCTTCCAGGCACTAATGCCTAGAATGTCATAATTTTAAATGTAAATTAGTAAAAGGGAGGATCATACATACATACCCATTATTAATCTACATCAAGTAAGCAAAGGATTACTTTTTGGTGTTTGCAAAGATGAATTTTAAAATCCTTGAAATATCAAAGAGCTGGCAAAATTATAAACTATAATATATAAACCATGTAAAGAACCTAGTACACATACCCATACTACCACATTCTTACACAACTTCCAAAGTGTGACCCCCCTACTCCCCTATGTATTGAAAAATTTCTTTCAATACATAGGGGAGTAGGGCCCTATGTATTGAAAGAAATTTACAAAATTTACATAATTGGAAATTGAGCCATTTCCAATTATATAAATTTTTTTAGTTCAATTCAAACATCAAGAAAAACTTTTAGTTCATTACGAAGTTCAAATAAATGAGTAAGGCCTTTTCCACAAAAAAAGCCAACAAACATTGGTATGGAAAAGTTGTGTATGATTACTTCCCATTTCTTTTGCAAAGTTTAGAGAAAAGTCTGGCATTTAGAGGATAGCCTTTATAATTTATGATTTGTACAGCTTCATCTAGAACTTTTCTTAGGTCTGTAAACATCATATGTGTAGCCAAAGCCTCCCTGTGTATGAAGCAGTGTGTCAACTTTGCATCTGGTGCAACAGCTTGAATCCTTGAAACAAGTTCTTTTTCAGATCCGACCATGGATTTTGCTCTCCGTGCTTATTCCACCACTTTTCCAATCAAGCTTGTTTTGATGCATAAATGTATTTATATTGTTGAATATTTCTTCTCCTGTTGTACGCTCTGGAAAGGGTTGGCAAAATAAAATGTCATCATGAAGTTTTTGATTTTTTTCGTACCTAATGAACACTAGAAGATTTGCAAAATTTGTAATGTCGGTGGATTCATCAACCTGCAATGCATATTAAGCTTCTAAAGCCTTCATATATTTTCACCTCCTGACACGATCGACATAATTTTTTTTAGATTCTTTTAAATTTTTTAGTTTATGTTGAAAAAATTCTACAGGTTTGTCCTTATAATGATTATGTTTCGATTCAAAATGGCAATTTAAATTAGATGGTTTCGTGCTTCGTTTTTTAAAGTTTCACCACAAATGACAGATAATAGAATAGGTTCCTCTTCATTTCCCATCCATGAAAATCCACATTTCAAGTAATTAATATCATACTTACGAAGTTTTTTCATCCTTTTCCTACTTGGTTCTTTAGAGATGTCAGATGACACACCATTATCAATTTCATTTGATGATTTCATTTAAATTTGAAAGCTAAAAAAAATTACCATATTTACTTGAATATAACTCTCACTTTTTTTCCCAAAATTAAAGCTAAAAAATCGTGGTGTGATGAGATATATACAGGGATTTTTGGAAACTAAAGTTTTCAGGAAAAAAAAAAAAATTAAAATGGGTATGACTTACCATGAAGCTCCTATTTGCTATCGCTACTTCCAGCCTCGAGAGCAGTTTCCTTGTGTGCATCGTCAAAGTCATCTAGCCAAATAGTGTCATCTTCTTTTCCATTATTTCAAGCAAAAAATCACTACTAATTTATAAGACTTGAGATACGTAATGAACAATCCTTTACAAATGACTAATGAGATGTGAAAGCAGAGCACGAAACAGTAACGGTAGGCCAGTAGAGATAGAGCAGCTATGAAGACGTGCATATGATTGGTGCAGTATTAACAAAAGATTGACGATCCAAAGACAAAAGGAAGCCAACAGTTGAGCAGTTGAGGTGAAATGCTAATTCTCTTCAACCGAATTCCATAATATCTGAAATACATTCACTATATATTTCTTAGTTTTAATCCTTTCTTTTAGTCTTTCTTATTAGTCAAGTTTTGGTGTCTCTGCTCTCTTAACAAATGTCCCAATCAATGACACAATCCTTCTTTTACAGAACAAATTCCCTCCAGATATCACGGTGCTCTTTGTGCATGTTTTACGTTCTGATTATTTTGTATGGCAAAATGCTTTCTATCTACAAAAAAGAAGGCTGTGCCTTCTTTTTATAGATAGATGTGGTTATGAGAGAACATGGGTTCTTTAAAGAACCCATGGTCTCATAACCACAAAAATTCTCGTTTTTTAAGTATTTTATGACCAAATATGTATAATTTAATTAATTTGTAATTTTTTTTTCTCATTAGACGTCATCCCAGTAGAATAACTGGTGATCAAATCTTTGTTTCTTTAGCTTATTGTGTGTAATGTAACTCAGCTTGTCCTGTATATTTGTATATACTCCAGATGATGATTTTAATATGAAGATCGAATAGTCGGGAAATTAAAAGAGTTATTTATGGCACAGTTGTAAAGTCCATAATTTCTAAAATGAATTCTTAGTTTCAACATGTTCAGGACGGGGTGGTGTCAAGCAAAACCAAATGTTGCCGGTGCAACATATGGTTTTACTGGAGTCTATACAGCAGTTTCTATGTGTGTGTGTGGGGGGGGGGGGGCATGTGATTCATTAGTTAGTGCCGTTTTTATCCCAGTTGTCTCTAATTGCACTATTTGGTGAGAAATATATTACACAGCCTGCAAATGTCTCTATACCTTATTCAGTGACATAATAAAACTACTTGTTTTTCTTGTCAGCAGTATAGTGGCTGTTGGGGAGGGCGTATTGTTTACTGCAGGGTGCGAGTTACTATCACCACTATGTTACCATCGGGGCAATGGTAATATTTACTTATATATATATTTAAAATAATTATATTTAGTTTATAATTATAAATTATATTTATTTTTAGTCAGGACAATGATGCATAGCTGAAAATTGCCACATACCCCCTGAAGATCCCCATATACCCCCCCCCCCAGGGGTACGAGTACCACACTTTGAGAAACATTGCATTAACATATCACAATTTCTACACACCTCACTCTCTCGCTTCTTTTATTTAATCTCTCATAAAAAACACACACATACCACATTTGCCCAAGCATACCTATTACATTCCCAGCAACAAACCTGGTAAAATCCACACCACTCAACACACTTGACTTTGGTGCCATACATCTGGATGACCTTGTTCTTGCTGCCATTGTTACTCTAAAAATGTGCTTCAAATTGATTAACTTTAAAATGCAAACACACCACACTCAATCACAACAAAACAAGACTAAAATTAATCGCATGCTTATTAAAATTACATTAAAGTTATAATATATCGTTACCAATTAATATCGAAACTTATCTTTTTTATTTTCAGACCATATGTCACAGGAGACTGAACTGTTTGCCCTCTAATGGCAGTTTAGTAACTTATAAGTTTCTATCATATCCCCTCTCCTCTGCCTGTCATCTAAACTCTGCAACCCGCACACCTTCAATCTAGCCTAATAGGCAACATTCCACGGATCTATCATGAGCTTGGTCACTTGTCTCTGAATCCTCTCCACCATCTCCCGATTCCCCCTACAAACACAGGTGAAGAAATCTGTGCATAATTGTCAACATGTGGCTAAATCATACCCTTATAAAGAGGGATAATAGCCTCCCTATCTTTACTTGTCAATGTTCTTCAATATCCAAGTAATGCTATGAGCTATTCTGCCATTTCTTGCAATATGTCCTCTGAATGTCAAATCTCTATCCACCATCACCCCCCCCCCATGATTTAAAGGCATTTTTAAGTTTGCTGTAACAATAGCCTAAATAGGCTTGGATGATTATTGAAGTAAATTATTAATTAATTAATATTAATTTAATTCATACATTTCAAATTTTATCAAACTAAGTCTATATTCAGCGACAGCAACTTTCTCTTTGTTTATTAATTTCCCTAGTCACTTAGCCTGACATTTGCTTATTTCGAGGCACATTATACAGTCATCAAAATAATTATATTTCATTCTGACATATTTCTAAAAAATATTGTCAATTAGTAATAAGGTTTACTGACATCTAAAAATATAATATTTCACTAACAAAAGAATTAGTGACTGAACTATAGAAATTTGAATTAACTCATTTGCAGAAAGTAAATAAAAATCTTACTGCTGCTTTGAAAATTGATTCTTTTGAGACATTATTATTATTAACACCAGAACCTCCCTGGAGTCTAAAGACTCATTGCAGGAGGCAAACACTGTTACACATAAAGCTCATCAAACTGTGCTTTAAACTCATTCAATGTGTCTGAATTCACCACAGTCAGGAAAAGCATTCCATTGACCATCCACTCTCCATGCAAAAAAACCTACTCCTTATGCTCCTGCTCATATACCCTCCTTACATAAAGGTATGTCCCCTTGTTCTACTCCTTTCTCCCATTCTATGAAAAAGTTCTTCCACTTAACCTGGTAACAACCCTTTACCAACTTAAATATCTCAATCATATCCCCTCTATTGCTCCTATTCACAAGGCTTTCCAAACCGCATCCCCTCAATCTTTCCTCATATCCCAAAGACAAGTTATGACCTTAGTCTTCTCTGGACCATTTCCAAAATATCCTCATCACCACGAAAGCCGGTGGACCAATCTGTGCACAATAATCCATATGAGGCCTGATCAAGGCCTTATACAATGGAACCAGAACCTCTTAATTTCTACAAGTTAAGGTCTTCTGCAACATTACTATAATCTCATGTGATGTCTTCACAACTTGGGTAATGTGACCTCTAAATATCAGATCCTTGTCCACACCACTCTAAGGTCTCTTATCTCCTCAACTTCATCCATATAAACTTCCCATATAAATTGGATATTACTAATAGGCTGCATCTCAGTTGGAGATTCTGTAACTTTTTTTTACAAAAAAAAAATATTTAATTGACATTTTTGAAGGTAATAATTAAAACATAGCTATGTGAATAAAAACGATTATGGCAAAAATATTGATATCAAATGATTAAATGGTGTATATAAAAATCAAAATATCATTTGTCAAAATAAAAACAAAAAAAAAACAAACTATGTCTCCTCCCTATTCACGAATGTCCCACTCAAAGATACCTTAGATATCAAATCAGATGATAGGCAAAAAGAATGAATATCGAATAGAGGCAAACATGCCATAAACAAATTGGAGAATAAATCAAGGAACACAATACCTGCTTCTACATGACTGATGTAAGAGCAAATAAGCAAATAATGCAATTATGAGAATACAAAATAAAGTGGTATCTCAACTTATGAACCGCTCGACATACGAACTTTTTTCATATCCCATTTTGACTTCTAGATACAAACCGTGATGCTTTTCAAATGAACTAAAGCCTGTTTTACAAGTACAGCACCAGCATATGTGTATGCATGTTTAGCTGAGTGCACGATGAACCGTCTCTAGTGTAACGATTGTTGTTACTATGTCATATTTATCTGAAATACGATAAATGCTGTATGTATTTGCTTTTTTTGTGTATCTATTTCAGTATTTGTGTAAATAAATAATGCACTTCGTGAAGATTTTATAAGTGCATGTTTTATTGTAGCTTCACGTTTATTTTCTGAATAATCTACCAGTTTAGCATCATTTCACTGATCAGCATATTATTTTCAACATGGGGCCAAAGAAAACTAAGAAAGAAGAGAAGAAGAAAATCACAATAGAAATTAAGAAAGAGATTGTGGAAAAATATGAGAAAGGAGTCCTGCAAAGTGATTTCTGTAAGCAGTATGACTTGTTCAAATCCACCATAGCTACAAGTGTCGTGAAAGCAGATTTTTATAAGGAACTGGATGTAGCCAAAGATCGTGTCATCTCGAAGAAATAAAGTTATGGAAGCTATGAAAAGGTATCTACAAGAAATGATCTACCTGAGAAAGTTCTTATAATGGACAATGCTCCAGCACATCCACCACAGTTGGAAGAAGATGTGGATGAACAGTTTAATTTCATCAATGGAAACTACTACTCATCTGGATTAATGATATGCAACTGAAAGGAGATAGTGTATCTCAAAACATGATTTGTTTACAAGCCCAAACTATTTACAAAGATCTTTCGCAGAACTTGCCATCCACTAGTAGTAACAAAGACATCGGCGAAGAGTTTAAAGATAGCAAAGGATGGTTTGAGAAATTCAAGAATAGAACCAGTATCCATAGTGTTGTTAGACATGGAGAGGGTGCTAGTGCTAACAAAAAAGCTGCTGAAAGGTTCGTGAAGGAATTTCAGAAACTGATGGAATCAGAAGGTTACAGACCAGAACAAGTTTTCGACTATGATGAAACTAAGCTTTTCTGGAAGAAAATGCCTAAGAGAACGTCTTCATCACTAAGGAGGAAATGGCACTGCCAGGACACAAGCCTACGAAAGACAGACTAACTTTGCTTTTTTTGTGCCAATGCCAGTGGTGACCTGAAGATAAAACCTCTGTTGGTTTTACCACTCTGAAAATCCTAGTCTTTAAAAAGAAGAAAGTTAACAGGCACAAACTCAGCATTATGTGGAGAGGTAGCAGCAGAGCCTGGGTAACCAGGCAATTCTTCTGTGAGTGGATGACAGAGTTCTTTGCTCCCACAGTGAAATGGTATCTACAAGAAAGGGTCTACCTGAGAAAGTTCTTATGATGGACAATGCTCCAGCACATCCACTACAGTTGGAAGAAGATTTGGATGAACAGTTTAATTTCATCAAAATTAAGTTCTTGCTTCCTAATACCACACCACTCCTACAACCAATGGATCAATATGTTATTTCCAACTTCAGAAAGCTTTATATCAAAGCTCTTTTTCAAAGATGTTTCGAAGTTATCACCGACACAGAATTTACCCTCAGGGAATTCTGGAAGAATCACTTCAATATTCTTCATTGTTTGCGTCTTATTAGTCAGGCATGGGAAGATGTTTCTGTGAGAACTCTAAAATCAGCCTGGAAAAAGTTATGGCCTGACTGTGTCTGAGGAACTGCACTGAAAGGACCTGAAAGTGAAATTGACATTGTAGATACAGTTGTCTCCTTAGGCAAGACCATGCATTTGGAAGTTGAAGCAGAAGTACAGGTGCTGGCAGAGGATCACAAAGTTGAGCTGACTACTGAAGAGCTACAGGAGTTAAGAAGAGAGAGGAAAACGAAAGGGATGAGGAGGAAAAGCAAATGTCTTCAGAGGACGAAGAAGATAGCAACAAAAAAAGGGAGCAATTCCAACAAGTGATGTAAAAAAAATCTGCAGTAGTGGGGTGAATTGCAAGAATTGGTTAACAAGTGGCATCCAAATCAAGGTGTCGTTACTAAAGCCACCAATATCTTTAATGACAATGTCATTAATCACTTTAGAAGGGTGTTAAGGAAACGACAGATTCAGTCAACATTGGATAGGTTTTTTAAATCTCTCTCACCTAAGAGACAAAAAGAAGCAACTGATGACAACAAATCGAAAACTCCTGAATCACAAAACCAGCCACAATAAAATTTATTTTTTTTTAACAATTTAATGGAAGATGATTTTCATACTTATCATGTAAAACCAAAGATTTCATAAATAAAAATTATGTAATGGTACACAAAATGCATATTTATAGTGTAAAAATGCTCCTCCTCACTCCTCCATTTTTCTTTGCATTTTCTTCATTTATTTCAGAATATTTTTTTTTTTTTGGGGGGGATTTTTTTTTTAAATTTTTGAATCTGGGAACGGATTAATTGATTTCCCATAAGATATAATGGAAAATTGAGTTTCGAGATACATACTTTGAGATACGAACCACAGTCAGGAATGAATTAAGTTCCTAAGTCGAGGTACCACTGTAATTATATCTACAAAGCATGATGCTTGCTTAAACCTGAAATAGCACTTGCTCAAGTGGTCCTGTACTGATTTTACTATTGTCAGCATTATAAAAAAAACCGGGTGCTTTAAGATTGTAAAATGATACTGTAAATTCATACATCATTTTAAAACTACATGCTATTTGATTTAATTATAAAAATTAAAAACATATGCATTAAATCAATTACCGAACATACAGCATTAGGACGGAAAGAAACCATGATTATGATTGAAATCAAGGCATATCTCTGGTTTTTTTTTTTCCAAGGCCAGAGCAAGATCACTGACATCAAGAAATATATATTTCCCAATATATATTTCTTGATGACAAAATCCAAGTTATCTGCATCAGCAAGTCTGGCTTGAGACCAAATGGGATTGAGGCCAGAAAAGCACAACTAGATGGTAGACTAAGAACATACCTCTGAGAAATGCGAGGAGAACAAACCAGAATTACAAAGACAAAGAACTTTTCATTGATGATGATGTTAGGAAGAACACACATGGCATTGTGATGCTGGACATCTCCAGATGACCCATATCAGTGGAAGCGATCATAATGAGCAGTCCCACTTGGTGAACTGGAGAACTTTAGATCCATAAGTGGAGAATTTCCCCCAAAGAAATTTGTTAATGAGGTACATTTATCTGATGACATTGGCAAAGTTCAACACCTCACAGAAGAACTCCATTCTATATAAACCATGGTAAAAAATGTTAGCAAGCCAATAATCCACCAGCACTGGTCTAGCTTCTACTTTCTTTTCTTTACACAAGATGGGAGAATTGAGACCTAAGAGCAAAGTTCTCACTCTTCCTCCTTCCCACATCTTCCAGAAATACCTTAGAATGTAGACAAGGCTTCCTCCATAGCTCAGTCAGTATGGTCGAAGCCCTTTTGTTGGAAAAACCTGGGGTCAATTTCATCCATGACGTGAGGAAAAGAGACTTATCTGGTCTCTTTTGACTAAAGATGAGTTAGCCAGTCTCATATGGAGGAGGGAGTTTTTCACCCTGAAACTCAGGTTTTTCATCATCCAGAACAAGCAAACCAGCCCCATGAACACACATAATTTACAGTCATGAATACTTACGACAATATGTGGAAGAGATAGGGTCCCTACCACATTGTGCCCGTAGTTAACCACAAGTCACTTCATGGTAGTCAACCTTCTAGATAGGAGATGGCACTTGAATGGAAATGGAGTAGACAAGGATGACTTGCAAGAACAAACCAAAACATACCCACTGATGGTATGCATGATATACTACCTGTTGTCCAGGGACAAACTTTTCAATGATTGGATGAGGTACTTCTGATACAACTTTCTTGTACCAAACACTTTCAACACTTAAGGTAGAATATATCCAACAGAACGTATCCAAGAGATCGTTTCGAATATCATCTCGTGAGACGCAGTCAATGGGGTCTCCAATAGGCTGTCATGACATCACCGGAATACTAAAAGCAATGAGGATGATGACGGTAGCCTTTTAGTGCAGTCTAAACATGTTGTTGCCAACAAAGCACATTGTTATCAACAGTAACCACATCTATCTTCAGGAGAATGTGTAAAGAACCGAACACTTTATCCACGATGACTGCAACTCAACCAGGAACAAATAGTGAGGCTAATTTAATTCATGGTTTATAATTTAAATTATGGACATGTATAACTCATGTATAATTTAACTGAAGGTGAAAGTTTTAAATTTTGCAAGCTCCTGATCAATCACTTTTAAAAACTTTAAGTTTTAATTAACAATCATAGTTCATTCTAGGAAGTGAAAAATTAGAGATCCCCCCACCCTACACTTTTTAAAAGACACAAAAAAATCTCCTGGCCTTGATGCCATTCCTCAAACTGTCCTGAAGGTCTGTGCACCAGAACTGACTCCTATCCTATGCTGCCTGTATATACTCTCTTACCCCACTGGTATATATCCCAAAGCCTGGAAATTGGCCTATATTCAACCCATTCCTAAGAAGGATGACAAATCACTGCCATCTAACTACTGCCTTATCTCACTCACCTCGGTCCTATCTAAGATGATGGAGGAAAACCATCAATTCTCAACTCCTACACTACCGTGAAAGCACTCAGCTATTAAGCGACCACCAGTATGGATTCTGTTGCTGCCGATCAACAGATCTATTCTCATATATCACCCATTTTCTGGACAAATGCCATGGAGAAATTTGGCAAATCTCAAGTGGTTGCACTTGATATCTCCAAAGCTTTTAACTGGGTCTTGGCACAAAGACTTACTAACTTCATCATTTGGACTGTCTCGGGCCTTCTGAGACAGCTTCCAAAAAGTTGGATTGCCAGCTTTCTTTCTGGATGCACACTATGTGTGATGGTAGACGGTTCCCTATCCTCTCACCATCCAACTAATGCTGGTGTTCCACAAGGTTCTGTTCTTTCATCAGCCCTCTTCCTTCTGTGTATCAATGACCTACTTCAGTTGACCTCCAATCCAATACCCAGTTTTGCAGAATACAGCACATTGCACTCCTCTCTTTCATTTGTAAAACCCAGTTATATCTTATTTCTTATAACAAAGAACCATTTCCCCCACCCCCAGTATTATTTTTGATAACACTCAAATTTCCAGACAAGATGAGAAATCTCATCTTGTCTGGAAATCTCTCATCTTCTTGGAATTACCCTGACATCAGTCCTCTCCTGGCATAAACACATCACAACCATTGCATCCTCAGCTTCCAAAAAAAACTAGGATTTCGACGTTAATTCACCTCTAAACAGCTGTTAACCTTATACAAGTCACAAATCCACCCAGCTATCGAATACTGCTCTCACATTTGGAGTGGGGCACCTAAAAGCTCCCTGAAAATGTTTGACTCAATACAGAGGAGAGCAATCAGGTTGATAAATGACCTAATCTCTTACCAACTCACTCTCCTCACTTTCACACAGATGTTTGGTCTCTACAATTTGTGTATTCTACAAATATTTCCATGGCAAATGTTCATCCAAAATAGCATCAATAATCCCCCCCACTCAGTACTAAGCCCATCAAAACACATACAGTTGCTGCCCAACATCCTTTCACAGTACACCTAGAACCCACAGAACAAGTTTCTTTTCCCTCCTACTTCATCCCTGCTACTGTTGTACTGTGGAACAGTCTTTTCCCTGATGTACTTCTCAAGGAATACAATATACAGACATTTAAATCAAATGTAAACAAGTTTCTCCTTTCCCAACCCACTACCCATATACAGCACTAACATACTATAGTTGATCAACCAAACTCTCGTGTATGGGTCCAACATATAAAAAAAATTTTTTTTTTTGATCACATCAACGACCGTTGATTTTGGATGCTCCAGTTGAGTGGCAATGGCACGTATGGACAACATGCTACCAATGTGACAGCCCAAGATGACACCTCTCTCAAAGTCAATGAGTTCACATCATGTTGCCATGACACCTGTATTCAGCTGCTATGACGAAATGCTGCTTCCTACTATCTGTACACCAGTTTTTATGTTATTAACAAAGCTAGAATGTATCATAACCTCAAATAACAGGGGGTGTCTGGACAATTATTGGTAGACAGTATACGTGTCATAACAAACACAACAAATCAGGGAAAACATCACCTTATCATATGCCACTTCATACAAAGGCTTGTTGTTTGCACTATAGGTACTTTATTGTTTTTATTTTAGTTTATATTATGATGTATTAAAATTTGTCTTAAAATATTGAAAGAGTAAGTTTCTGCCGGCCATAAATAATGAAAATGCTGGAAGTTTTACAATTTATGTGAAAATTCAAAGTTTGCATAATGTAAAGTATGCAAACAAAATATCTTTGTGACACAGGAAACGGAAGCATACATCTATGAATAATCATGTAAACACACAACTACACAGATGAATTTGAAGAACAAAACGAAACAGCGATATCAAACCACAACGGCATAACAAGTAAGCTGTAAGAATCAAAAATATATCCACCAAAACAAATAACCTAAAAAAGAAAGAAAACAGGCTGAAGATGGCAAACAACCAAAAATCATTTGTATTACACTATGGCTGAAATGATTGCATTGAATAACAGGCTATACTCAATTGTTCAAAAAAATAAATAAAAATTCAAAAGAGGACGAAGAGAATTTCTAAGGATAATGAATAAACTAATTCCACAGTACAATTTCTAAGAGAAATTTTCTTTGAGCATCCTACCAATATATTCAGCAAAAGAAATATTTATTAAAAAAAAAAAAAAAAAACAGATATGGGCTTTTCCCAAAATCCAAAAAATTTCTTTTCCTACATCATGCCAGACTGGTTGGCCAAGTGGTTAGCATATACACTCTCCAGCCAATAGGCTGGGGGGGGGGGGAGGTTTCGAATCCTCCTATGGACCTCACGATCATCTATGAAGACACCAGTGTGGTGGACAGTAGATGCCATTGTTGTAGATGATGCAGTTTGATGTAGTTGGTGGATTGAGTGGCGAAGACAGAGCGTTGTAGAGTAGGTGCCCTCCCTTGATGAGTCTTTGGACTCCTTGGAAATGTCACGTAATAATCATAATTCATCACAAATTAATTTTTTTAATAAATCCAAAATCATTCTCTATATTTCACAATTTAAAATTTTAAAAATGTATTTCCTCAAATAACAAAATAAAAATAATATTTTGAATTTTTAAACATTATTTCTATTTGAGGAAAGAAGTGCAATATTTGTTCTAATTTTTATGCTGTAATGATTTTTATTTTAAATAAATGTTTCATATAAAATTTAATGACAGTATTATATTGACATAGAGAATATTATGAATGTTATGGATCCAACCATATTTCATAGCCATATGTAGAAATAGTTCTGAAAAATTTCCAGAGAGCATATGTGAACATAACCTTTGGTATGAGTTGTCTTGGATAGCACTATTTAAAGGACATGAACTCTACACAGAAGCCCGATATATTTGCCTTTTATTAGTGCATTGATAAGTAGGTTTCATTCCCTGGCATGAGCTGTTCATTCTCATCATACAGACACACAGAAACCTTAAAAAGAGCAATAACCTCTTTTAAATTTAAATCATCAACCATTATCAAACCAGAGTTGGATGAAGGTCTTTCTAAGATTTCTCCACTTGGTTTTGTTCTGGGCTGCTTGTTGCCATTCCATGCCAGTATTTCCTGATTTCATTTCTCTAGGTCTTTTACAGTCTCTGGGGCTCCACTTTATTTCTGTAGTCCATCATTCCAAGTCAAAGTTTCCGATCCATAGGTAAGAACTGGTAGGATGCACTGGTTAAACACCTTGCTCTTTAGACATAAGGGTAGGGTGCTCCTGAAGATATTATGGTTTTTACCAAATGCACTACATATAAGTTTCACAAGTCTATTTCTCCCTTGATTTGCCACCATCTGTAATCTTTTGACCTAGGCTGATGTAGTTGTATCTAAATCACCATCAATCATTCTCAATCCACAGCTGGATGAAGGTCTTTCTAAGATTTCTCTGCTTGGTTTTGTCCTGGACTGCTTGTTGCCATGCCACTCCAATGTTTCCATTTTCATTTGTTTACATTTTCCAGCATTACATACAAAAGGTTTCCAAAAAGTAAGGTAACACCTTTTCTTTTCTTAATAATGGTGAAATGGAATGAGATAAAACACAGTGGACAGATTAACACGTGAATAATGTTCAAAAAAACATTACCCATTGCAGTGCGGTGCTACTGTCACCTCACAGTTAATTCTTTTTGCAAGATGGTAACTACAATGCAAGTGTGGTCCAAAACAGGTGTACATGAAATTATTTGTGTTTTGCAAGCAAAAGGGGATTCACCAAGTCACATTCACTGTGAACTGGTTGCAGCATATGACAAAAAGGTGGTGTCAAAGCACCAGGTATGTTTTTTGGTGCAATGAATTTAAAGCAGGCCATAATGACAATAAAGACTGACATCGTGGGCAAGCCTTCATTGAACATGACAGAAGACAACATTTCACACATTAAGGGAATCATTCTTGAAGACCAGCAAGTGAAACTGTGAAATTGCACAAGTGGTGAACTAAGCCTACTGTTTACAAAATTGTTCACAATGTCCTTGAATTTTGAAAAGGTGTGCTCCTGCTGGGTGCCCCAACAATTGTCAGAGCACAAGGCAACACACATGGGGATGTGCCTAGAGGATCTGTTGTGATTCAACAACAAAGGTGAGGATTTTCTCACTTGCCTAGCCACAGGACTAAATGAGGGTTAATCACTTTACCACAAAGAGCAAACAAGACTCCATGATCTGGAAACATCCACAGTCTCCTGTGTGCAAAAAAAATCAAACTATTCCCACTGTCCAAAAAGTCATGGCCACAGTGTTCTGGGATTGCCAAGGTGTTCTGTTGGTGGACTTCTTGCCAAAGGGAGGAAAAACCAATGAAGGCTTTACTGTGCAATGGTGAACAAAATGAAAGCCATTATTCGATGCAGACAACCAGGACTCCAGACAATCAGCATGATTTTGGTGCATGACAATGCTACTCCACACACTGTGCAATCCACCCGTGAGTGGTTGTACTGTAATAGTTGGGAAAGTTTGCCACATCCCCCCCCCCTACAGCTGAGACTTTGCATCTTCAGACGTCCATTTGTTTGACCCCCCCCCCACTCAAGAAACACTTTTCCAGAAAGCATTTCACTATGGATGAGGAAGTTCAGGAGATGTGAAGTTGGTTACTGAGTGTAGGCACAGACTTCTTCAGTATTGGTATTGATGAATTGATCCATTGTTGGAAAAAGTGCATCGATAAATTTGGAGACTGTTGAGAAATAATACATGTTCATGTATTTCTTGGTGTATAATTTCAATAAAAACATCCTCAAGGTAAAAAAAAAAACATGTTACCTTACTTTTTTGGAAACCCCTCATGTGTGTGTGTGCGTGCGAAGTTGTTGTACATTACTTTGGTCTTCTCCAAGTTCGACTTCAGTCCGACTTCTTCACTTTTGTGCACTAGTTCCCAAATCATGTTTTGTAATTCAAGTGGAGTATTGACAAAAATAATGATGTCATCAACCTAATGTAGATGTTGGCAGTCTCCATTAATTTTGATTCCTTTTCCTTGCCAATTCATTGCTAGAAAAACTCTGAGATGTTGTATTAAAAAGCTTTGGTGATATGGTATTGTCTTGGATTACTCCTTTCCCAACAGTGTTTAAATTTTAATTAAATATACAATAGCAATTTTATATTAAAAAGTCGTCAAAAGTAAACACTTGGTAGATGCATAATCAATGCAGAAAACTGTAATCTGAAATAAATAAGAAAATACACGAGAGGATTTAACTAGATGCATTTGTATTATATAGCCAAACATACAAAATCCTTAAAAGTTCCAAAAATCTATCAGATCAGTGAGTTTATGAGAAAGTTAAGGTAAATTTTTCTGCATTTGGCTATACAACATGGATGAATCCATAACATTCTCCTTTGAGCATCTGACTAATGCCAAATTGAACATCTCAACTCTGATTTTAATATTTGACAGTTTTATTATATTTGCAGAAAGCAAATATTTAAATTTTGGTTTAAATTTAAGTTTTGGTTTTTTTTGTTTTGTTTTTTTTAACCAAAGAAGAGTCTAAAAGTCTTCATTTTGGCAATGTAAAATAATCTAGATAACTAGTATATATGTATTCGGTTATATATTATAAATTAGTTATATATATATGTATGTATGTATACATACACTGCTTGGAAAGAAGTTAATGGACACCACAGTGTGAGGAACAAACAGCCATGGAGCCCACATAAATAAGATGTAGGACCTCCTTTTGCAGATGTTCAATGGGATTGAGATCAGGACTCTGTGGAGGTCAGTCAAGTGTGTCCACAAACCACGCAATTACAGCAGCTGCCTTATGGCATTGTCACTCTTATCATTGTATCGCTCAAAGAGACAATGATCAGTTCTGTAGAAATGCCACAAAGTAGGAAGCATTGTGTTGTCTGGAATTTTCAGATACCTCTCAGAATTCTATGTTCGTGGCACCACAGAAATCAAACACTGCCACCTCCAAATTTCATAGTTGGGATTATGCACTCTGGTAAGAGACGTTCATTGGGCATCTGCCACACTCATCTATCTGCTTGGAAAGGTTATAGCATGATTTGTCACTCTATAACACAGTTTTCAAGCTTCCATGTCACAATGTACATGCTCTTTGCACCTGAAGACAATGCTGCATGTTAGTTTGGGTAATGTGAAACTTGCATATTGTGGCCTTCCATGAAAACCCAAGTTGTGAGCCTCAGTTCTGAATGTTTTCGTGCATATTCATATTCCGGTTGATGCCCAGAACTCCGCATTCAACATGTCAGCTGATGAATGGCAGGTTTAGATATTATCCTTCGTGGCACCTTATGGTCACATCTGGTGAGTGTGGTGGGTCATCTGCTGTACGTAGCACTTGCAGTTAACTCCCCAAGCTTCCACTTGCAAATCAGTAACACGGAATCCTGCCACAACATCTTTTTCAAACTCCATCAGTTCCATTCTCACAACCACTTCACACCTGATGACAGTTGCATTGACTTGGGAGCATCATATTCCTTCAATTTATACCAGCTACAAACATGTGACTCATTACATGGCACAATGCAACGTGTCCATGGGTGAATGTTGACTTCTTTCCAAGCAGTGTATATATAATCCAGTATGCAAAGTATACACACACACACACACGATATAGATTATATACATGTATTATATACTACATATATGTATATTTATTAGGTGTGTATACTATATTATATACATATATATATGTGGTGTTGCATGCCCATTTGGTTGGGTGGTTGGTTGTTTGTCGTGTGGCTTATATAAGCTGCGCTAAAAATTTCAAATCAGTTTTCACTGTATAATTGCATTTTTATCGATGTACAAAAGTTTTAAGAGTGCATAGCACATCAGCGCTCATCTTAATTGGTCCAATGCAATTAAATGTAGGATTGTAACCAAATCTGCATAGAGTGGAGGACAAGGTATATGTTTTAAGATATATTAGAAAACAATAATGAAGGAGAATGCTATATTTGGTTGGTATATTAGAAATACTCAAAGGTGATCCATCATTAATGAGTCTCACAAGAATGGGAAATGTAAAGGAAAGAATAAGTATGAGTAGAAATACACAAATTATTAATAATTAACATTATTGATATGTGTGTCCTGAAAGTTCCTGGATAGAGCAAATAGCATGTGATCCTATAAAGTCTAGGTATGCATAAGTGAATTTATAATAGCATAATTTTATAAATAAAAAAAAAAAAAACTTGCAAGGAGAGGGAAAGATTTGTTTGCAAAGTGTAAATAACTAACCAATAATAAACAGCCACTATATACATTTGGTAGTTCAGTTGAAAACTACTATTCTACAGTATTGTATTGTGAAAAAAAAAAGTGTGTCATGTACTCAGTTTTTGAATCTTTGTGCTTGCTCACTCAGTGAATTTGGAAGGGGAGGAAGAAGCTTACCTTCTTTGACTACAATCATACATTATGTAAAAGCTCTGGTAGAAAACGGAACACTCAGCAGATCGTGAACACGGTTTCATATTGTAAATATGGGTAAAAAAGTTATAAATTATTTATAGAAAATTATATATTAAAATCTTGTCTATATCGGTGTCCTAAACACATCAGTTCACATTTCACGCAAGCAAAGCAGATAAAACTCAGAAAATGAAAATAGCAACTCGTGACAAATGACAACATTTGATTGGAATGGTACAACCAACCAATAACAGCCACTGATTTCTGAGTGCTATTGTCTCACCATATATCCCTGCCTCACCTTCTGGGTGGTTTAAAACCACTGGAACCCTAAGAATTTGACCCATTGGGCCACCTGTATGTCTGTTCAAAGGGCTCAAAAGTGTCCGTATTTGTGACCGCATACCCAGGCTATTAAAGTGAATGTGATTCAATGTTTATGAGTTGAAAAGTGTCCTCTTCATGAAGCATTAGTATATTCTGTTTAAATTTAGGAATCACGAAGCCAGGAAACAATTAGGGGAGTCTTTAACATATTCTGCCATAACTGCATAATTTCTGCATTATTTGTTACACTGCACTGTGTTGTGCTTTTTTTTGTTTCACGATATTTTTTCTAATTATTAAATTCTGGTGATTTTATTAATACTGATTTACTCTGCGAAAATATATTTAAAATTTATTGTGAAAATTTTGATTTTTCACAATAAATGTTTGTGAATTTTCACAATAATTTTGGCGAACTGGTTCAAAAGTGCCTCCAGGCCAAATTTGGCCTGCAAGCCACAGATTGGGCATGCATGGTCTAGATCAGGGTTTTCCAAACTGTGTTCTGCAGAAAGTGAATAAGTGTTCCATGAAAAATTAATATGAGCCTGGAGTGGTTTTTAAATGCTGTGACAAGTTCACATTGGCCTTGCTTGTGACAACACATTTCCTAGAAATGTGCTATCATAAGCAAGGTCAATGGGGTGCACTGAGGTCCGGCACGCCTGTAGTGTGCACTGTTGCATTTTTCGGGTTTGCGATACAGCCTGCTTCGACGATAGTGTGCACTTAGCTATACATTAAATAGCTGACCAATATTAGACAACTTTATATGAGACCAATGCATACTCGACTCTAACCAAGGTGTTACGTTAAAATTTCAGGATTTGTGAAGTGTTCCGTCGTAAGAAAAGTTTGGGAAACGCTGGTCAAGATCATGGGTGTCCAACTTTTTGTCTTGCCTGGGCCACATTGAGTGAAGAGGAATTGTCTTGGACTGCACATAAAATGTATAATATAGTTAAAGAATATAAGTAACAAAACCCCCTTTATTTTTATAAATTATTTTATTATAACATTTAAAAAAGGGAGAGGCATAAACACAAAACTAGTGAGATAAGATATTCGATCTTGTTTACATGAAACAAATGCATCAATGTCTGGTTCAATGGAAGTGGTTGCAATCTGTAGTGAGCTCTCAAGGTTCTCGTCAGAAATTTTTGATCTAACTTTACTCTTCATATGATTCATTCTTGAAAATAGTTGTTCACAAATGTATGTACTACCAAAAAGGATGACGAATAAAGCGTGATTGTGAAGCGAAGGATATTTTTCTCTGGGAAGATAGGTCTTATAAAAATCTAGCGAAGAGACATGATCAAAATTTTCTTTGAGTTGAATATTTAATTATAACTCTATAACATTCCATTTGAAAATTCGAATGGTAATGTATTTATGTCAACTGAAAATGGAGTCGCAAATATACAAAAAAAAAAATTAAAATTTTTTCTGAAATCTTGAAACCTATTCTCAAATTCCTGTATCAAAATGGAAAGAAAGACAGCATATTTTTCACATCACATAATAATGTTAAAATTAAAGATCTTATGGGGCAGCATTACTAACAGTCCAGGGCCGCACGATGCCTGCGGGCTGTGGGTTGGATACCCCTGGTCTAGATGATACTTCTTGGTAACTTTTATATGATTTAACACCAACTTGAACCTTCCTTAGGAGCACCACTACTTCTCATTTCTTAAAGCAATGTCTTAGCCCACCTCCATTCAACAAAAATCAACATGTAGATTTAAGTATTTCAAAAAAAATATCATCCAAGTTTTGGTGTCACTGCAGTTCACTAGGTTGTCCTCATCCCACTAGAGAATGGCAGAACAAGAGATCTGAGCTTGAGACAATGGTCAAGTAAGACTAGGAACTTAGGAATGATTATGAACTATAGTGTTTGCTAAATGAAGAAGAGAAATGGAGTCTACTGTCACCAGCAAAATTATGGATTGAAGTTGTGGTTAGGGAGGGTCAGAAAGGGCCATTTATGTTGAAGAAGAAAAGTGTGAAGGAAAGTACAAAGCACTTGAATATACTTTGGCATTAGTGGAGCAATCTGAGGGGAAAGAAAACTATCTCATCAGATATAAACAAAAAAACTGTGAATATAACTATTAACACTCCACACTGTTTGCTCCAGAACTGAGAGTGCAGATTAGAAAACATGTCAGTAACCAAGCTATTATCAGCTTAGTTACTAACAGTTTCAGCCTGTCTTTCTGAAGAGACATACAGTACCTATTCTTAGTGAGAAGTGATTTGCCTTGATTATTCAAACAAGAATCGGAAAAGAATGATGCTAGGAGGTCAGTCAGCATTATCTTTGGGTATGTTATAATAATACTATCTGTATGTGAGAGCAGATAAAATATGAAAGAGAAGAACTGCACTTAATACCCTCAAGTAAGAGACCAGAAAGCTAAACTGCTATTTGAACAAGAAGCAAGATATCTGCATTCAGCTATGTCGAAGCCTGATTTCGATTAGCTGGTAGCCAAATGCAGAAAACTTGATTCCTTCTTTTTTTAATTTTATTTTAACCATCTAGTTTCTTCCATCTAATACTGTGTGAACAGGTGTCAACTTGCCAGGATGATGGTAACAAATATATTTCTTGTATTCTCTGAGATGAATAATCACTAGAGACACTGTTGTCTGCTCATAGTGGGCTAAGTTGAATTCATGGGGCACTTCCTATATTCAAGTATGAGACAAGAAATAGAGTTTGTTCTTTGGTGGACAGTTCAGGTTTGCCAGCTTGAAGTGTGGTTTTAATGTGATGTGAGGGTTATATTTCTTTAGTACCTGACCTCTGAATACCTCTGAAAAGATTTTCAGAGGTATCCTAGATATATGGGATAAGAACCACATGGTCTTGTGGATTTGGGGAGAGAGGCATGTAGTACTTGGAAGGGCCTCTAGCAATTGGCCAAAAAAAAAGCATGGTGAAGGTAGCTAGCCGAGTTTGGGGATAAGAGCTATGTCACTATAACAAATGGCTCTATTAGTTAGTATTTTAAGGATCCCATACTGTTGGTTTATATATTTCAGTGTGTTTTTCATGAAAGTAACTTCTAGTGCAGTGGTTCCCACACTTTTTGGTTCAAGGCACCCTTAGTGTATTGGGATTTTTCCAAGGCACCCAAAGACAGAACATAGACCTACAAAAACAGTTGCAGTGTGCAATTGGTAGGTTAGGTTGGTTAAATTGAAAAAATAAATGAAATTTATTTATTTAAATTAAATTAAATAAATAAAAGTAAAAAAGTATTAAATAAGTACATATTTTGAATTCAAATCATTGAATAAATAAATTTAATTAGTGAGATGGATAAGCCTGTTGTTCACTGCACATCTCAAATCTTGGAATCAAACTTCTGCAGTGTCAGTTATATGTCTTTCCTATCATCGCATGAACACATTGATAGTTGGACTCTAAAACCATGTGGGCTGAGTGAGTGTCATTTCAGTGAAAATATTGAAATATTTTGCAGTGCCCGTGGATGCCGCGTTCAGTGGTAAGTGCTACTACAAATGGCTCTGGTTCTATTAGTGTTTTGAGGACCTCATACTGTTGGCTTATATGCCAGCACGGTTGTTTATGGAAGTATCCATAAACACTAGTGTATGTAGTGGCTTTCTATAAACAGAAAGGCAGTGAACCATTTGAAAGATGTGTGTCTAGAATATCAAAGACAGTTTGATTTTTCTTTTTTTTTTTTAAATGTGAAATATAGTTTAGGGTATTGGCTGATGAGTTTAGATGATTAAGAAGTTTAAAAAAAAATTCTATAATATCTTGTCCATGGGACCAAATGGCAAACATCACTCACAAAGCACAGCTAGACTAAAGGTTTGAACTTTACATTATGATAAGTGCTGTATTCTCTAAATACTCTGTATAATTAGCTACAGAAATGGGATAGGACAACATACAAGTATGGAGTATGAATAATGTGTTGATATATTTTGCCTTGATATGTGAAGTAAATTGACAAATAGTAAATTTGAATAAATTAAAAAAGTGACATGTGACATTAAATCTGGAGTCTGTTCGTGGTACATTAGTAAATAAAGATATAATATCAAAGCTAAACAAGAGGTCTGAATTTTCAAGGATATGATTTTTTACTAAAGATTTGAAATATACAGAATTTATATTTATACAAGGATGGATATTACCTGTGAAGGATATATGTCATTTCCCAACTGTTCAGCAGTTTGTGTAACTATATGTTAACAATAAGATTCAGAGAGGTGAGGAAGAAGAGTACTGGATTTGTGAATTTTTGGGTCCCCGTTAATATATGTTGGTTCAGCATGAATAAGTTTTAGTTTGTTAATGATTTCTTTAGACTAAAAAGTATTTCAATAATTTATTATTTTATTTTATTTATTTATAATTTTTTTTTGAGATAGTGGGATCTTGAGCTACAATTAAGTTAAGAAGAGCTGTCACCTAGAAGAGCTTCATTTTTTTTTTTACTGTATCAGGGTGATCTGAAAAGTTATTGGCCTCGACCATACATGACAATACTATTGGCAAGATTTATGTTTTCTAAGTTGGTACATCTGCCATAAGCATTTATGTGAAAATGCAAGCCATTCAATCAAGTAGTTTGTTTTATACAGCTGTCTGAAGCAAAAGTGTTATCTGTATCCCTTCAAATGGATAAAATTTAGTACCGTGTGGTTATAAAATTCTTTGTAAAAGGTTTAACGGCAAAAGAAATTAATTTGAAGTTCATAAACATTTAGAGGCACTCTTCTCCTTCATTTTCGACAATTAAGAAATGGGCTGCAGTATTTAAACGTGGCCATACCAGCCTTGAATGATCTACATGAAGGACGTCCAAAAAGTGCAACAACACCAGAAATCATTGATAAAGTGCACAGGATGACTGGCGAGTCAAAGTGCATGAAATTGCTGAGACTATAGGCATTTAAAAAGAACGAGGATATATTTTGCATGAAGAATTGCATATGAAAAATCTTTGCGCAAGATGGGTGTGCCGCGTTTGCTCACAGCAGATCAAAAACATACTGGCATGAACATCTCTGAACAGTGCTTGGAGTGTTTTAAAAGAATAACACTGATTTTGTGCATCAATTTATTACTATGGATGAGACTTGGATTCACCATTACACACCAGAATCCAAACAACAGTCAAAACAGTGGACAGAAGCCAGTTGTTCAGCGCCAAAGAAGACAAAGTCGGTTCCATCGACAGGAAAGGTCATGGCATTAGTGTTTTTGGATGCTAAAGGCATTTTGTTTATTAAATATCTTGAAAAGGGTAAAACAATAATTGGAGAATATTATTCCAATCTTTTAACCAGACTAGATGAAAAAATTCGTGAGAAAAGACCAGGTTTGCAGAAGAAAAAGTCATCTTTCATCAGGACAATGTACCTACCCACAAAAGTGTTTGGCAATGGGAAAATTAAGGGATCTGCACTATGAATTGTTGGAACATTCACCTTATTCCCCAGATTTGGCTCCCTCTGACTTCTATCTCTTCCCAAAACTAAAAATCTTCCTTGCTGATAAGCATTTTTCTTCGAATCAAGAGGTGGTCAAAGCTGTAGAGGGGTATTTTGCAGATCTTACTGAGAACCACTATATGGATGGGATAATAGCACTGGAATAAATGTATTAGTCTTAACGGAGATTATGTTGAAAAATAAAAATAATTATGAAATTATAAATTTGTTTTTTCATTGTTAGGCCAAGAACTTTTCAGACCATCCTCTTATTCCTCTTCTTGATGCATAATGAAAGTTGAATTATCCTTATCAGATTTCGTTATCACAATATTGTTTATTCTTATATAACTTTTTAAGGGAGTTATTTCTTTCTGTAGTATATTGCTTTCAGGAGGTTTAGATCTGGTTAGGATGCTTGCTCTATCTTCAAACCACTGGCTATTGTAGAAGACAGATTGTAGATTCTATGTTCCATATTAATCACCCTGATCCACTCATTAAAGAACAAATTCCATCATCTATCACTACCCAGGGTATATGAAGTGCTCTGCTACCATAATTTGACTTACTAGACAAAAAGATCTTTTAGCATATAGGAGAACACATGAAATGCATTCACTTCTATCATTAAGGTAAGTTTAACTGCCAAACCATGCTTTGGACACCCTTCACAAGATTAGATGGAAGAAAATGCTATGAAATTGTTACAGGTCAAAGACACAATTTTTAGAGTTGGCAACAGTTCTAAAACCCTTTCCCAACCTCAACAATTATGGCTACATTAACTCTTCCAAAATATTTGTAAGACACTCACCTTAAGATCAACTCCAATCCAACAACTGTAAAAAAACTTCAAGTTATACAACAGTAGAGGGTGCCAAATTAGGCCTAAATTTGGGTCTTTGTTAGAATTTGAACTGTTTACTATTAGTCACTGTTGCCTGTGCATTGTAACAACACATAACTGTGATATGAAGAAGTTGTTTGAAATCCAGGAAAATAAGCCAGTTAATGTATTTTTTTTAATTAGCTACTGGTTTTATGTAGTAATACCATTAAAAAAGCAGAGATATATAAAATGATGACTCTAAGATTGGAATTCTCAGACATAGAATGTCAAATATCACTATTGTACATTTATCATCCTGTTATAGAAGGAATTTTGCAAAGTGTAGTTGAGAGCTAAGGTGGACTGTTGAGGATGCCAAATGGTGGTGGTGGTGCACACAATTAATGTCAAAACCATTAATGTTGGTGAAGTGGATGTGGAATTTTTTTTTTTTTTAGGATTGTATTTTTGATGATGTTTATGGGTTTTTTTTCCTTATCCACGTTACCACTGTTTAATACTGTTTTTGAATCCTTGGTATGCATCATCATTATTATTATTACCCCAAGACCTTATGGAGTCAAAGACTCATCTGGGAGGTCCTTTTATCACACACACATCTCATCATACCATGTCTAAACACACTCAAACTCCTTGCAGATACCACACACTCTCAAGGCAAGGCATTCCAATCATTCATAACTCTGCATGAAAAAAACCTGCCTCTCACTCCCCTATTCACACCCTCTTTATACAGTTTCCAGGGATGACTTCTGGTTCTCCCCTAATCTCTCACTATTCTCTGTAGAACTTCTCCACCATTGATCCTATAACAACCCCTTACCAACTTGTAGGGCTCTATCATATCTTCCTTCTTCCTCCTGTCCACCAGACTCTGCAAATTACATCTTCTCAATCTTTCCTCATACTCGACATTCCAGAGGTCAGAAACTACCTTAGTCAGTCGCTTTGGACCCTTTCCAACATCTCATCATTCTTCTGAAAACCCAGTGACCAAATCTGAGGCACAATAGTCCATGTGTGGCCTAATCAAAGCCTTATACAACAAAACAATAATCTTCCTACTTCTACACGTCAGTGTCCTCCGCATCATTCCCAGAAGCCTTTGTGTTGTCTTCACAATTTTGGCGATGTGTCCCCCTAAATTTTAGATCCTTATCCACTATCACCCCCAGATCTCTTATTTCCTCTATCTCCAACAATATATTCTCACCAAGCATAAATTCTGCATCCCATCTTTGTTTTCCAAATTTTAAAACCTTACATTTTGCAACATTTAACTCACATCCCCATTTCCATGCCCAATCACTCAATTTATTCAAGTCTTCTTGTAAGGCCACAACATCTTCACTATTCTTTATGGTTCATCCCAACTTTGCATCATCTGCAAACAACTGAATATCTCCATCCAAATCTTCGCCAATATCATTAATATACAAGTTAAACAGTAATGGCCCTAAAACAGACCACTGAGGCACTCCACTAGCTAGTCACTTTCCTTTTCCTGGATATCACACCTCCATACACAACTTATTGATACCTATCAGATAGCCAGTCTCCAATCCAATGCACTAATCTAATATCCAACCCCATCTGCTCTAGTTTGACTGTCAACTTATCATGAGGTACTCTATCAAAAGCCCTTGCGAAATCCAAGTATATTACTATGTATTCTTCTCCTCTGTCCAAGAAAGCAGTCACTTTATTGTAATAAGTAAGTAGATTACTAAAACATGACCTCCCTTTAGCAAATCCATGCTATCCATCAAAGATAATACCATTGTAGTCAACCCAACTCTGGATCCTAGTTCTCACAAGCTTCTCCAACAACTTAACCACAACACCTGACACAGATAGGCCTATAGTTTGATGCTTGAGTTCGATCACCTCCTTTATGAAGCGGCACAATCTTGCCCCCCCTTCCACTCCTTAGGAACTTGACCGAGTGCAAGACTCGTATTAAAAAAATATGTCAAGGTAGGTGTCAACTCCTTGGCACAATCCTTCAGTATACGTGATGATATATTATCAAGTCCTACAGTGTTATTAACATCTAGTTTACTCAACTCCCCATATACCTCTTGCTCACTTACAGTCAGACTCTCTTCCCCACCATCAACTTCTCTCAATCTCTCCATGAAGTCACATTCACAAAATTGAAAGAGCTTTATGAACTGCTCATTAAATATCTCCACCACACTTTCCTCAATAGCTGTCTTTATACCATTTTCTCCAATCAATGTCATCCTTTCATAATCATTCTTTCTTTTGCTGGCTACATATCAAAAGAACTCCTTAGGATTCTTTTGGCTTCATTAGCCAACTGCTGTTCATACCTCTCTTTAGCTACCCTCACCAACCAAGTCACCCTTCTTGCTTGGTCTTTGTAGACCTCATGGAATTGGTTATTTCCACTTCTCTTATGCTGCTTCCCCAATGCCCTTTTTCTCTGTATTGCATGCTTAATCTCTTTATTCATTCATCTCGCACCCACCTTATTTAACCTTCTCACTCTTGGAATACATTTAGACATTGCATCTACTAAACAGTTTTTGAAAATCCTCAAAACCCCATTGATCTCTTTTCCAGCTAACTCCTCATTCCACGCTACACCTGCAAGCTGTCTCCTGAGCTCTTCATATCACTCCCCCCTTATAGTTCCACATATACCCTTTTCTCACAGAGGTCCTTGCACTGCTGGCAACCACCCAGATAATCACCTCATGGTCACTCTCACCAATCGGTGGATGATTTGACACCTCATTTATAATTACATCCTCTGATGAGATGACCAAATCCAAGACCCTCAATCCTCGTGTGCCCTCTGTTACATACTGTCTGAGGTAGTTATCACTCAAAAACTCAAGAAACTTATTTTCTTTACTTCCAGTTGCTATCTCATCATTCCAGTCTATATTGCCATAATTAAAATCACCCATAATGATCACCCTTTTCTTATTTGCTTGGCTTATTTGACTATACATTTCACTATCACCACCATCCACATTACCTGGTCTATAACAACATCCCACCAAGTATTTGATTCCATTCACCTCTATCTCACACCATACTGCCTCAAAACCACTGCCACTATTTCCGTCTTGCATCTCTACTTTGTATGGACATAACTGTTTCTCGATCATCAATAGCACTCCACCTCCCTTTTTACCCCTTCTATCCTCACGAAACACATCATACCCTTCCATCTCTATTCCTGTCAGGATATCATCCTCTTCAAACCATGTCTCACTTATTCAGACAATCTTTGGGTGAACAGATGCAATTAGTGAAACCATTTCATCTGCCTTGTTTCTTATACTTCTAGCATTTGTATACAAACACAACAGCTCATTTCTGGATCTACAGCTAGTTCCATTGATACCAGTCACTCGATGTCATTTCTCTCCATGCTCAACTGGGGCCATTTCCCTTTCTGCTTCTTCATTTTAGAACCCTTTTCAATTCCAACTGTTTCCTCTTGATCCCTGGTCATCTCATTCCTTTCCTGCCTACACATGCTCTCACCTCCTCTTGGAGCATCCACCTTTCTCACGCTGTGTACCCGTCCACCCTGAGCCTCCCCGTTTCCCTGCTCCTCTTGCACACCCATTCTCTCATTTTCTATACTCATACCACTCACTTCCCCATTCATATCCACCTCTTCAATCTCTCCCGTCTTACTCTCCTGCTCTTCCACATCATTCCCCCTCTCGATCTGATTCATTCTCTCTATTCACCTCTCTACATTCCAGCAGCGGTCTCTCCAAGCGACTCACACCATAACCACTCAAATGCAGTCCATTACTCCCATACAGCTCACTTCATCCCTCAAACTCATTCTACACATTAACAAACTGTACTCCCATCTCCTATTGTGAGCAATTATAAATTATAATTGCTAACATTATTAATAATGAGAACAGATTAAGATGATGAGCATGCAGATGGAGGGGGTAGTGAAAAATTCATGAACATGTTTTTCACAGATATTATTATTATTATTATTACATGACACCTCCAAGGAGTCCAAAGACTCATCCAGAAAGGGCACCTATTCTACAACTCTCCGTCTCCACCACTCAATCTACTAACCACAGCAAACTACAACTACCATCATCTACACCAACGCCATCTACTGCCCACCACCACCACTAGTATTTCCACTGACAATCATAAACATCCATGCCCATGGTGGGATTCAAACCCACAGCCTTTTGGCTGGAGAGCAGATAAGTTAACCACTTGGCCAACCAGGCCAGCCATGGAGTCCCAGTATATAGTATACAAGGTTCTAAAGACCATTCATGGACAGAAGATTCCATAGGTCAGTTATTAATCTTGGTCACTGCCTCTAGATCTTCTTGACCATTTCCCTATCTGCTCAGAACAATTATCATATCAGTATACAACACTTCATGAGAGATGAGATCCCAAATATAACTTGCAGTTTTTTCCCAAAAATTAAAGTAAAAAAATAATGGTGCAAAATATATGCAGGGATTTTCTAAAACTAAAGTTTTTCAAGAAAACACTAAATTGACGTTTATAATTAAATCCTTGATATTCATTATAATTCATAATTGCTCACATTATTAATAAAATGAATGCATTTAAGATTAGTTAACAACGTAGATGTAATTTACCTGTATAGAGTGCAACAGCATGTAGCTTGGTTCTTATACACATGTATTCTTCTGATGATGACCTCAATACAGGGGTCGAAACGTCAAGTTATTATTTTATTATTAATCAGTAAAATAATCTTTTCAACACGTGTGTTTTGTGTGCCTAAATTCATAAATATGAGTGCTGATCACCGTGTAACCTTAAAAGAAAGAGGCATTTAAATTTTAATTATCAACATTATTTATGCAATCAGCGGCACACCTTCATCACACTATATATTTGAATCTTTAGCGACAATGCTTCTGTAATTAAATTAAAACAAACAGTTTCATTATTTCTTCCTTTTTATCACTTCGGAATCGAATCTGTTTATGCAGATATCGAACATTAAATTCAGTCACTGCAAACTCATGCTTTGCTGTTTGAATGCCATGTTTTTCTGCAAAATTCATAACTTTGAGTTTAAAACCAGTACTGTAACTTCAACGTTTCTCCATATTCAAACAAAATTTACCAGTAATATTTGCTTGAATAATTAATCAAAAGTAAAAGCAAAGTGCAAAACTTACAGCAATGGTAGGCTGGTAGAGATAGTGCAGCTATGAAGACGTCTATTATGATTGGTGTAGTATTAACAGAAGATATGCGTGACGCAATGACAAAGACAAGCCAACAATTGTTGAGTTGAAACGCTGATTTTCTTCAACCGAATTCAAAAATATCTGAAACTGCCATAGCAACATTCACTATCTATTTCTTAAAGTTTTAAACTTTTTTTGTGTGCATGGTATATGCAAAACTTTTTCATTTCTTTTATCGTAAAATAAAATCAGGGGTGTGAGGACAAATTATATTCGAATAAATACGGTATAACTTTTTTTTCTTACAACTTATCTTTCTCTTTAAACATGCAGTTATCTAATGTGATAACTTAACCACCTTAGCAATGTTTCCTAAACTTTAACTCACTCCACACTATAATCCAAATCTAAAGATAGATTTATCTAAAAATAAATCTAAAAGATAGCTAAAGAGAGGTATGAACAGCAGTTGGCTAATGAAGCCAAAAAGAATCTTAACGAGTTCTTTCGATATGTAGCCAGCAAAAGAAAGAATGATTATGAAAGGATGACATTGATTGGAGAAAATGGTATAAAGACAGCTATTGAGGAAAGTGTGGTGGAGATATTTAATGAGCAGTTCATAAAGATCTTTCAATCTTGTGAATGTGACTTCATGGAGAGATTGAGAAAAGTTGATGATGGGGAAGAGAGTCTGACTGTAAGTGAGCAAGAGGTATATGGGGGAGTTGAGTAAACTAGATGTTAATAACACTGTGGGACTTGATAATATATCACCAAGTATACTGAAGGATTGTGCTAAGGAGTTGACGCCTACCTTTGACATTTTTTTAATACGAGTCTTGCACTCAGTCAAGTTCCTAAGGAGTGGAAGGAGGGCAAGATTGTGCCGCTTCATAAAGGAGGTGATCGAACTCAAGCATCAAACTATAGGCCTATCTGTGTCAGGTGTTGTGGTTAAGTTGTTGGAGAAGCTTGTGAGAACTAGGATCCAGAGTTGGGTTGACTACAATGGTATTATCTTTGATGGACAGCATGGATTTGCTAAAGAGAGATCATGTTTTAGTAATCTACTTACTTATTACAATAAAGTAACTGCTTCCTTGGACAGAGGAGAGGGATACACAGTAATATACTTGGATTTCACAAAGGCTTTTGATAGAGTACCTCATGATAAGTTAACAGTCAAACTAGAGTAGATGGGGTTGGATATTAGATTAGTGCACTGGATTGGAAACTGGCTATCTGATAGGTATCAACAAGTTGTGTATGGGGAGCAATATCAAGGAAAAGGAAAGTCACTAGTGGAGTGCCTCAGTGGTCTGTTTTAGGGCCATTACTGTTTAACTTGTATATTATTGATATTGGTGAAGATTTGGATGGAGATATTCAGTTGTTTGCAGATGATGCAAAGTTGGGACGAGCCATGAAGAGTAGTGAAGATGTAGTGGCCTTACAAGAAGACTTGAATAAATTGAGTGATTGGGAATGGAAATGGGGATGCGAGTTCAATGTTTCAAAATGTAAGGTTTTAAAATTTGGAAAACAAAAATGGGATGCAGAATTTATGCTTGGTGAGGATATATTGTTGGAGGTAGAGGAAATAAGAGATTTGGGAGGGGATAAGGATCTTGGGGGTAATAATAATAATTATAATCTCCATTAATATGATACTCTGCCTGCAATCTCCCAGATGAGTCTTTAACTCCATGAGGTCTTGGGAGTAATAATAATAATCTCCATTAATATGATACTCTGCCTGCAATGTCTTTCAGTAATAATGTATAACCTTATGTTTATGGACATTAAAAAACTGACACTTATTAACATTCATGTATTGAATCAGTCTGTTCAAGGTCAGCTAAAGAGGATATTTGATAGGCATTTTTTTTACAAAAATGGCTAGTCTCATCTGCTTTCCAAACTTGATCAGGAGTGTAGCCACCATTTTCAATAATTTTGGAAGTTTTGAAAGTAATTCCCTAGCTGCCAGCTAATCTGCAGATACAGCTTCTCCCTTTATTTTTATATTATAAAGTGCATATCTTTGGAGAAATTTTGTAAGCCAACCTGTGCTTGCATAGAAAACACAATTGTTGTTTGTTGTTGCCTCCTTTTCTAAATCTGTTTGTACAACTGTAATGCTTTCTGTTTGATGACATTTTCATCTAAAGGTATTTCTTTTTGTGAGTAATCTTCTATCCACATCGCTAGGTCTTTCCATCTTCACTTTTATAATGTCTCTTGTATACGATGATGACTTGGTACCTAATTTTGTTCCATAAAGAAAAGATTTTCTAATAGCCTCTTCATTTTTCTTAATCATTCTCACAGTAGCTTCGTTCAATCCAAAATATTTCCCTAAGAATGTTGAACTTTCTCCAGCTACTAAACGATCTAAAATTTGGATCTTAGTTTCTAAAGAAATAGCTTTTTTCTTTTCTTATTCTTCTGTCTAACTGAATTATCTGACATCGTGATTAATGGGGCAATGTTACAAAAATATCTGAAAATAATCAATAATTAAATTTACTAATTTAATATTATGAGTACAAAACTTAAGTACATACGTACCATTCTAGGAAATGATAATTAAAATGGAAATACCCTTTTTAACAGAACTGAATTCCAATAGAAAATTTAAAAATAAGTGCCATTTGAACCATGTCAAATGAAAATATACATATAAAAAAAGAATTGCTTTTGTTTTCTAAACTGTGTTGTTTCGAAATTGTGTAAAAAAGGCTGTAAAAAGAGAATTAGGTGTGGGGGGGGCTACAGGTGGTTATGATGACCTTAGCAGCTTCGAAGCAGTGACATATGAGAATCTGTAAGGGAAGGATGCCATCTTTGCATGGAGATGGTCAAGGGATGTCTAAAGGAAACTGTTTGATTTTATACTCAGGGTTGGGAGATAGAGAAGTCAGCTGATCAGGTCAAAGGAAATACTAAGTGTTTATTCTCTGGTGGCAATTAAAAGGAGGCATGACTATGGAAGGATAACATTAATGTGTGCCAGTGGTAAGGTGGGTTACAGAAGCAGATGAAATAGTTTGCATTACTGAGCGATCACTTTGCTAGGGTTTGTTATGTGTCAACCAGACTGACCACTAGGCTGTTTAACTTAAATCTCATCTCAAGTAAAGTCTCAAAAGAGTGGAAGGAGGGCAAAATAGTTCTTACATTAAGGAAGTTCCAAAAGAGAGGTAGCAAATTATAGAACAATCAGTGTCTTGGGAGTGATGGTAAAGATATTAGAGAAGTTTGTTTGGGTGTTAGTGGAAAAGGAGTTGAAGTTCAGAGGGCTTCCTGCAAACGTAATCAAGGTGGCTTATAGTATTACTAAAGTATTAGATATAAGTTATTCATTTTTATATGGCTTTGATATGCTACATCTGGATTACTGTGCATAGGTCTAGTTGCTTGGGTTTCTTGAGGAAGTGGTGGAGAGGACCAAGAATCGAGTGTTTGGTGGGATGTGCTCCCTATGATGAGTGATTGAGGGTTTGTGTGGGTGTAGAACCTGGTTGATAGGTGGTAAAGAGGAACTATAATGCAAAGGATGCTGAGAAGTAGGTATGGGGTGATAGTGCCTCTGTATAAAGGCACTGATCCAGTCACCTTTATACAGAGGCATATGAATATCTGGGCAGAAATGAAACGTTTGAGTTCAGAGGCGAGTCTCAGGATCCTGGCATGTTGACTGAGAGACAGATTAAGGAATGTGATCTGCATAGCTTAGTCTGCTGATAGGATGAAAACAGGTGATATGATTGAGTCTTAAGTTGGTGAGAAATCTCCTTAGATTGCTTAGAGCAGTGGTCTCAAACTGGCAGCCCGCAGGCCGCATCCGCTGCCCCCCCCCCCCCCCCGGAGCAATTTTACACGGCCTGTGAATACATTTCAATTATGTATTTGTTATAAATACGGTGCTTATAGTTTTAGAGATATAGAGATATGGACTGAGCTTATGTGTGCATAAGCTCAGTCCATATCTACAATTTACAATCAGTAAATTTAGTTTGCCAGCCGACAGTTGGTGGCACTTCAGTATTCTGGTGTTTCCGATGCACAGCTGCACAGTTCATATTGCAATATAGATGGAGACAAACTAACATACAGCTTATAAAACCTGTTTATTTGTGCTTGTTGTTAGATCTACATTATATCAATACCTATCATTTAGAACTGTGCATAACTTTTGAGTGTTGCTTTCATACGAAAATTAATCTTGCTGAATTAAAGTTGTAAATAAAATTATAATAGTGATTTTAATTAAGAGATTAAACTGCATGCCATGTCTTTAACAAAGAGTAAAAGAAAGTGGACGAAGAAGGACGTGTTTTTCAAGATAAATAGGAAATTAAGTACTTTTGTGGTGTTGCGCGTACTAAAATTGTATGTTTTATTTGTAATAAGGGAATATCAGTTCCAAAAGAATACAATTTACGCCGCCATTACGAAATGAATCATGAAGAAAAATTTGAAATGTTGGAAGGCAAATTGAGAGAAGAAAAATTAGTTTCTGAAATCTGGCTTACAACGACAACAAAATTTTTTTACTGAAGCAAATAAATCCAGTGAAGCACAGGCGATGTGTGCTTCACTGGATTTATTTGTGCACAATGATGTGCGTTTTGCAATGATGTGCGCAAGTTTTGCTCTAGCACACATCATTGCAAAACGATCAAAACCATTTACTGATGGCGAATTCCTTAAAGATGGTTTGATTAAGTCTGTTGAACTTCTTTGTCCTGACAAACAACAATTATTTAAAGATATTAGTTTGTCAGCCAACACGGTAGCGGAACGTATTAACGAAATCGCTAGTGATTTACGATGTCAGTTAAAAGAAAAAAGTATAGATTTTGCAGCATTCTCAATAGCAGTTGATGAGAGTACTGACATCACAGATATAGCACAACTTGCCGTTTTCGTACGAGGTGTTACTGATGAATTTGAAGTAACTGTAAATAATTCCTATGAAAGGAAAAAGGTGCACAGGATATTTTTTCTGAAATAAAAACTGTAATAGATAAATATAAATTAAGTTGGGATAAAATGGTTGGATTTGCAAGTGATGATGCAGCTGCTTTGGTTGGTAAAAAAAAAAAATGGAGTAGTGGTAAAATTAAGAAATATAGTGAAAGAAGAAAAATTTCAGAATAAATTTTGCACTATACACTGCATTATTCATCAAGAAGCACTTTGTGCCAAACATTTGAGCTCCGAATCATCGAGAATTTATTGCATTGCTTGAAGAAATTGAAAGCGAGTACGGAGAAATGATTTATTATAACGAGATGAGGTGGTTAAGTCGAGGAGCTGTATTAAAACAGTTTTTTGATTTAATAAATGAAATCAAAATTTTCATGACACAAAATAATAAAACCATCGACGAGCTACGTAATGATACACGGATAACAGATTTAACATTTCTGGTTGACTTAACCCTCCATTTAAATATTCTCAATAAAGAGCTGCAAGGAAAGAATAAACTTATCACTGACATGTATGCTTGTATTAAAGCTTTTGAAGTTAAATTGCAATTATGGGAAACACAACTGGAATCAAAAAATTTCGTACATTTCCTACATCTTAAATCCTGCCCTATTATTTCAAATGAAAAATCTCAAGAATATGCAAGAAAAACAGCATTATTACAACAAGAATTTGAAGAAAAATTTAAAGATTTTAATGATTCGGAGTCTGATTTTACATTATTTTCATTACCATTAAAAACAAACGTCAATAACGCACCAGAAAATCTACACACTGTAATTAATTTACAGTGTGATATAAATCTTATTCAAAGATTTGAAGATACAGATTTGATTAACTTTTATTCTTACTTTCAAAAGATAAATACCCTCAGTTATGAATTTTTGCAATAAGAATAATTGCTTTGTTTGGGAGTAAATTTATATGTGAACAGTTTTTTTCGCAGTTGAAAATTAACAAGTCTAAGAAAAGAACCCGAATGACCGATGAGCATCTACAATCCGTGATGAAGATAGTTTCTAGTAATTTTTCTCCAAGGCTACAAACTTTATCACAATCGAAATGCCATCAAGTGTCAAGTTGCAGTAAGAAATAAAGAAGTTTATAATTATTTACATACAAACATATGTATTTTTTCTGTATGTGTCGAAGAAAAATTTAATAAATAAAAGAAAGAGAATAGGTTGTCATTATTTATTCTCGAGTTATAAAGGTTATAAAAGGGTTTCATAATTATAAAGGTTATAAAGGGGTGGTATCCATACATTAGGGGTAAGTACGGTTCAATATATATATATATTTTAAATATATATTTTTTATATAATTTATTTAAAATATATATTTAAATATATATATATATTGTTAAAAAAAAATTCAGGCCCATCAGCTGCTTTCACATCGTGCATTCGGCCTGCATGCAATTTGAGACCACTGGCTTAGAGTAATAGGTGGTGGAAGACTTTAAAAGTCATAAATGAAAAAAAAAAATTTTTTTTTTTTTTTTTTTTTACCAGTGAACGCATAACATTGACATAGTTGCTAGACAGTTGGTGATTGCTCCACTGCTGAATATTTTTGTGGCAAAAAATGATATCTTACCTCTCCTTGAAACCATTAACAGACAAAGCACTTACAAATGACTCAGACAACCCATTTATTCACCCATCACTCTCCAGGCGAAAAATCTAGTCCTCACACCTTTGCTAACTACACTCTTACCTAACTTCCAGGGATAACCTCTTGTTCCACACTTTTCCACTTTATGCTCGGCAAGAAAGTGCTGAAACATTTCCCCTGCATCAGTCCTATAAGTAACTTAAATGTTTCTATCAGATCCCCTCTTTTTCACTTATCAACCACACACCCTCAATCTGTCCTCATAGGGAGTATTCCACAGACCACTCACCATCTTGGTTATTCACCCCTTGATCCTTTCCACCACTTCCTCATCCCCAAGAAAATAAGGTGACCTGAGCACAGTAATCCAGATGTGGTCATATTAAGGCTTTATAAAGAGTAGTGATAATTCCCTTATCTGCTTGTTAGTATGTTCTTCATTAACCAAGTAATCCTGTGAGCTATCCTGGCTACTTTAGCAATATGCTTTTTAAACTTCAGCTCTTTATTTACTACTACTACTGTATGGATGTGAAAGTTGGAACCCTGAGAAAGAGTGAAAGAAGGAAGATAGATGCATTTAAATTATGGGTTTGGAGACTCTTACTATGAATACCATGGACTGCAAACCAAACCAATAAATCAGAATAAAGCCAGATTGCTCCCTCCAAACTATGATCATTAAGCAAAAATTGTCATACTTCGGACACATTATGCGAGCAAACAACAGTCGGGAGAAGAAGATGATGCTTGCTGAAGTTGATGGAAGCAGGAGGAGGAAGAAGACCAAGAATTAAATGGGTGGATGGAGTTAAAGAAGCAACTGGAATGTGCCTGGAAATTCTGAAAGATATGACTAGGGACAGATCTGAATGGAAAGCGTATGTTCATGTAATCACTAGGAGTTGAAAACGACTCGATGGGACATAACAACTACTACTACCCCCAAATCCCTTTTTTCGCAGTTGAAAATTAACAAGTCTAAGAAAAGAACCCGAATGACCGATGAGCATCTACAATCCGTGATCAAGATAGTTTCTAGTAATTTTTCTCCAAGGCTACAAACTTTATCAGAATCGAAATGCCATCAAGTGTCAAGTTGCAGTAAGAAATAAAGAAGTTTATAATTATTTACATACAAACATATGTATTTTTTCTGTATGTGTCGAAGAAAAATTTAATAAATAAAAGAAAGAGAATAGGTTGTCATTATGTATGACACTGATGGAACTGGAGTACAGTTCCATCAGTGTCATACACAGCTTGTAATCTTTGTATCCCAAAATGCATAACTTTACACTTTTCCACATTAAATTGACATCCGTTGTTTTGCCCCTACTATCAGCCTATTCAGTTCATCCTACAAACTCTCTACATCACCTTGATTAACTTTTACCTACTAAAACTATCATATAATGATTTATAGGTTTTATTTCTGAGAAAATTCTCATGTTACTCCTCTATGTAAATATTAATTTTATGGCTAGTTAGCCTATTTTTGTTTAGGAGTGCCCTTTTTACAATGTCATTGGCTTTTTACTCGGTTAAAAGCATTAATGTCATTGGCTTTTTACTCGGTTAAGGGCATTACTGAAGTAGAATATAAAATGGAAAATTCAAACATTCCTTTGTAGGATGTTGCTGAAAAACCCAGGTTTTCCAAATCTTATTAATTTATCTTATTAATTAATCTTATTAGTAAATATTAATTTTATGGCTAGTTAGCCTATTTTTGTTTAGGAGTGCCCCTTTTTACAATGTCATTGGCTTTTTACTCAGTTAAGGGCATTACTGAAGTAGAATATAAAATGGAAAATTCAAACATTCCTTTGCAGGATGTTGCTGAAAAACCCAGGTTTTTCAAAAAGATTCACATACCCCCCTGCCTCACCAATAATTCTCCCACATTGCTCAATCCCCACCTTTTCCAAAACCCCCTTTCTTTCAATCATACTCCCATCAAACAGCAGATGAATGTATATCTCCACATGCCAGGATGCCGCTGAATAAGAAGACAGCCAGCAACATCATACAAAAGTATGTCTGAATTTTCCCTTTTATATTCTTCATCTACGCAAAACTTCGGTAATGCCTTTAACTGAGTTAAAAGCCAATGACATTATAAAAAGGGCACTCCTAAAAAAATAAGCAAAATAGCCATAAAATGAATAATTAAAATAATGATTTGAAAAAAAGAAAAAAAAAAAAAAAAAAATTTCTTCTTTAAACATGTACACCTTTAACATGTGGAGCTAATTTCTGATTAGTATTGATATAGTCAATTATACATCTTGTTCCTCTGCCATTCCAAGTATATTTATTTATATTCTGTATTTGAAAAAACATATTAGTTATTGAAAATACAGAAGTCTAATAGTTTTTGACCATTGTTGTTCATAACATATTAGTTATTGAAAATACAGAAGTCTAATAGTTTTTGACCATTGTTATTCATACAAATTTCTTCCTACTTGCCTCAAACATTTGGGAATGGATTATTTCCAATATAATAAAATAAAAATATAATGAAATGCAATGTAATAAAAGTTACTAGATCTCCTGCTGTTATGTATAGTCATTTTTATGACTACAGATTAACAGCATTAATAACTATTTAACTGTTTTTGTAAGTTCCTCATAAAACTAAAATTGTTATTTTATTTATGTCAAAACTTCAAATATTGGTGAGGTGGATGTGGAAGTTTTTTTAGAAATTATATAGCGAAATCACAAAAGTGTTGGTGGCTTTAAAGCAGCTAAGGATCGTGTGACTATTATTTTACAGCAATGCTTCAGGAGATCGTATATTAAAACCATTACTCATTAATTGATCCCTAAGACTGCAGGCAATGAAAGGTGTGGATTTTAACATTACCAGTGCACTGGAAGACAAACAAAAAAGGTTGAGTTACAAAAGAAATTTTTAACAAATGGTAACATCAATGTTTTGTTCCAGAAGTTAACCGATATTTGATGGAAAAAAATCTGGACTTTAAAGATTTATTGATTACAGACAATGCGCCTGGCCATCCTGTTTTACAACACCCGAATGTGGAATTTTGTTTTCTTCACCTGATACAACATCCTTAATACAACCACTAGACCATGGTGTGATTGCTATCTTCAAAACTTACCACATAAGAACATTCCAATACATTTTGGATAAACTAGATCAGGATAATGTATTGACAGTTATTGATATGTGGAAGACATTTTCTATTTTGGATCGCATCAAACTTCATAAGTTGGCGTTATCAGAATTGAAACCATCAACTTTAAATGAATGCTGAAAAGCTACTGCCAGAATGTGTGAAAAAGAAAAACCCTGTACTTTTGCATACAACCGAATATCCCAATATCATCAAATTAGCACATGCAGTTGGCAGAGAAGGATTGGATGATTTTTTTTGTCTGCAGATATTGAAGAATTGATGGTTGACAAGGCTGTTAGTGATGACGAAATAATAGAAGCTGTCCTTGAGAATTTTGATGAAAAAGTAAAAAGGGATGGTGATGATGAAGAGATTCCACTCACTGCAGGATTAATTAAAGAAGACTTCAAATGACTAGTAAATTGCAAAGGCATTTTCTTACACATGATCCAAATACTGAATTGAACTGAACAGGTTAAATGTCAACTGAAGTCATGTATGGTGGAATATGAAGAATTATTATTATTACCCTAAGATCTCATGGAGTCAAAGACTCATATGGGAGGTCCTTTTATCACACACACACAGCTCATCATACCATGTCTTAAACACACTCAAACTCCTTGCAGACACCACACTCTCAGGCAAGTCATTCCAATCATTTGCAACTCGGCACGAAAAAAACCTGCTTCTCACTGCTCTACTCACACCCTCTTTATACAGCTTCCAGGGATCACCTCTGGTTCTCCCCCGATCTCCCACTATTTTCTGTAGAACTTCTCCAGCATTGATCCTATAACACCCCTTACTAACTTGTAGGTCTCTATCATATCTCCCCCTCTTCCTCCAGTCCACCAGACTCTGCAAATTACATCTTCTCAATCTTTCCTCATACTTGATTCCAGAGGTTAGAAACTATCTTAGTCAGTCGCCTTTGGAACTTTACCACCATCTCTTCATCCTTCTGAAAACTGGGTAACCAAATCTGGGCACAATAGTTCAGGTGTGGCCTAATCAAAGCCTTATTCAAAAGAAGAAGAATCTCCCTACTTCTGCAAGTCAGTGTCCTCTACATCATTCCCAGAAGCCTTTATATCTCCTAAATTTCAGATCCTTATCCACTATCATCCCCAGATCTCTTATTTCCTCCACCTGCAAAAATATATCCTCACCAAGCATAAATTCTGCACCCCATTTTTGTTTTCCAAATATTAAAAACCTTACATTTTGCAACATTGAACTCACATCCCCATTCCCGTGTCCAATCACTCAATTTATTCAAGTCTTCTTGTAAGGCCACAACATCTCCTGTATTCTTCATGGTTTGTCCCAACTTTGCATCATCCACAAACAACTGAGTATCTCCATCCAAATCTTCACCAATATCATTAATATACAAGTTAAACAGTAATGGCTCTAAAACAGACCCCTGAGGCACTCCACTAGTGACTTTCCTTTCCCTGGATATCACTCCCCCATACACAACTTATTGATACCTATCAGATAGCAAGTCTCCAATCTAATGTACTAATCTAATATCCAACCCTATCTGCTCCAGTTTGACTGTAAACATATCATGAGATAATCTATTATTATTAAGGGCAACTCCAAGGAGTCCTTAGACTCATCAAGGGAGGCCCTAACATCATGTAAAGAACAACTATTTGACATTCACACAGTATCTATCATACCTCGCCTTGAACTCATTCATGGTCGTAGCACCCACAACAGACTCTGGCAGCTTATTCCACTCATTCACCACTCTCCAAGCAAAAAACCTAGCTCTAACACCCCTGCTAACTACATTCTTGCCCAGCTTCCATGTATGGCCCCTAGTCCTCCCACCACCAGTCCTATTCTCAAAAATATCTTCTGGATTAATCTTATAGAAACCCTTCAGTAATTTGAATGTCTCAATCATATCACCCCTTTCCTGCCTATCAACCAATTTTTGCAACCCACAAATCTTCAACCTGTTCTCATAAGGTTCATTCCATCTTTGTCACTCATCTCTGGATCCTCTCCACATCCTCCCTATCAAGAAGAAACCCTGGTGCCCATATCTGGGCACAGTAGTCTAGATGGGGTCTTATCAAGGCTCGATACGGAGGAACAATAACTTACTTGTGTCTGCTCGTCAAAGTATTCTTCAATAACCAAGTAATTTGATGAGCTAATTTAGCCACTTTTGCGATGTGCCTCATAAACTTCAACTCCCTATCCACCTCTCTCTATGTTCACTGTGCATCTACAGATGCCGTATGGTCACTCCGATGCTCGATGATGTTCCACGCCAGGCCTCGCCATGTAGTCCTGTTGTTTGCTTTTCTGGCAACCTCAACTCTCTGAAGATCAGTCACTCCACACACGCCATCCATCCATCTCATTGATGGTCTACCATCAATGAGATGGATGGATGGATACCCTATCCACCAACACTCTTAAATCCCTGGCCTCGTCAAATTCCCAGAGTAGTTCCACCAATGTGGTATACTGCTGCTAATCTTTTCACCCCAAAATGCATAACCTTACATTTTGCCATATTAAATTGACATCGATTCTCCTTAGCCCAGTCCTCCAAACTATCCAAATCATGTGCAAAATTTTGACATCATGTGCATTCACTATTGCTGTACCCGATTTTGTATCATCAGCAAACAAATGAGCAGTTCCTCTCAGATTCTTTCCTATATCATTAATGAAAAAATTAAATAGTAGTGGTCCAAGAACAGAACCCTGCAGCACACCACTAGTCACAGGCCGTCTTTTGGACTCTACTCCTGAATAAAATACTCTCTGATATCTCTCCATCAACCACCCTCCTATCCATCTCACCAACCTATAGCCATCCCCATATGCTGCAGTTTACTGATTAGAATTTCATGTGGTATCCTGTCAAAGACCTCAGCCAGGTCCAGCAGTATCATTGTAAACCCATTACCCTCATCCAGTTCAGCCGTCACTGTGTTATAAAACGTGAGCAAATTACTGTGACATGATCTACCCTTCACAAAATCATGCTGTACCCCCCCATACAGCATCCCATTTTCATCTATCCATTCCTGTATTTTCCTCTTGACTACTTTCTCCAAGACCATGACAACAACTCCTGATATGCTGATCAGTCAGTAATTTGCAACATCATTCGTGGAACCTCCTTTATGTAGTGGAACTATTTTCTCCTCTTTCCACTCCCCTCGGGACTAACCCAGACCTGAGACTCAAACAAAATGGTCAAGGGCACTGACAATTCTTTAGCCGCTTCATGTACAACATGAGCTGGTATATCATCCAATCCCACAGATGTATTCACATTATTAATATAATGTAATAGACTATTCACCTCCACTTCATTCACCACAATTCCAATATAAGCTGTTGGTTCCTTCATTTCTGCAATATCACCACCTGGATGATATACTCTTGCAAAGTGGTCACTCAGTAATTCAACTATATCAACTAATTCAGTTACTTCCCTACCACTGGCATTCTTTAAAATCATTCTGCCATATAAATTTTTTCTTTTACTTGCAACATATCGAAAAAAACTGTTTGGGATTCTCTTTAGCTTGCATGGCTAATTCCCTTTCATAATCTGCTTTTGCGTTTCTTACCACACTCATCACCCTTTTGGTCTGTGCTTTATACCGCTCGTGTGCCTGCAGGTCACCTTTCTCCTTAAATTCCCTCCACAGTTGTTTCTTTTTTTGCAGCTCAAGCTTAATGGTGTTATTCATCCATTTAACCCCTACTTGATTTACTATTCGGACTCTAGGTATATATAGTCAGCCATTACCTCCTGCAAAACACTCCTTAACCACCTCCCATGCACTATCAACATCCAGCCCATGCAGTTTTACATGCCACGGCACTGACCCAAGCAATCTCCTAAGCTTGTCATACTTACCAGTCCAGTAATTCCACATGTACCCTGTCTTAACTGAAAATTCCACACATTTAGTCACCTACCAGGTCAAGACCCTATGATCACTCTCACCAATTGGTGGCAACGTGGTCATATTCATTACAGTCAAATTCTCAGATGCAATTACTAGGTCAAACACTCTCAAACCCTAGTATTTTCTATTACATGCTGTCGCAGATAGTTATCCCATAATAATCGCATAAAATCCAATTCCTTCCTCCCATGTGTGACCTCTTCTCCCTCCAATCAATGTTACCATAGTTGAAATCTCCCATAATAATTACCCTCCTTCCATTCATTGCATCTATTTGCTTATGCATACTATCTCCACCATCTATTCCATCACCTGGTCTATAGCAGCACCCAACTGTATATTTTGTTCAGCTAGTCTCAATCTCACACCAAATAGCCTCAAATGTGCTCTTTTCTCTATCCTGCAGTTCAACTTCTATTCTCCTTAGCTGCAGTTCATCAGCTATCATCAACAACACTGCTCCCTTCCCCCATTTTATTCTCTCTGTCCCTCCTGAACACACTATAACCCCTCACATTCTATCCCACTAGCTATATCATCTTCTGTCAGTCATGTTTCACTAATGCCAATAACCTGTGGCCAGGAAGAGCCAACCAAGGCCAAAAATTCTTCCTTCTTGTTCCTAATACTCCTGGCATTAGTATACATGAAATGCAGAAGCCCGTTAGTCCCACCCCTATCTTGATGCCTTATACTAACTATCCCATTCTGATTTGTTGTCCTTCATATTAGCTTGGGCATATTATACACATTCATACACTCAACTGCCTCCCTGAAGTCTGCATATCCACTCCTCCCCTCCTCCCTTAATAACTCTAGTTTCCCTGATTCTGCACATCCACTTTCACTTCATTCAACTATCTATCAAAAGCCTTTGCGAAATCCAAGTATATTACTGTGCATCCTTCTCCTATGTCTAAGGAAGCAGTCAGATTATACAAAGATTTAGTCAAAACAGGATCTCAATGATTAATTACAGAGCACGTGGTAAAAAAAAAAATCAACCTTCAGAATTATTGGAAATTAGTACTAATTTAGTTCCTTTTGCTGAAGAAAATGTTTTGCCATTGCAGTATGAACAGGATGGCCAAAGTGTTTCAAGTGATGAAAGTGATTTAATTCCAGTCTCACACTAAAGAATGCAGCTACTCTCAGAAAGTGACGGCCAATAAAATTTAACTAATAACCATATGCGAGGGGTGTATTTGGGCCTTTTCGAATTTCTGTTTTATTAGTGACACACTATTTCTTTAAGAAAGATACATATGTATATACTTTAAATAAGTATTTAAAATAAAAGTATTCCATTAAAATTTTTATTCAATAATTTTCATATGTTTTGTTTTAAAATGAAATTTGTTTTAAAATTGTTCGTATCAGATTTTCACATCTGGAACAATTTTTCAATTTTTTAATATGCACTGTATTTTTTTTTTACATGGTTTTCATTTACATGTTTTTTTCTGGAACCAATCTACTGTGTAAATGGAGAATTGAGTATATATATGAATATACACTTAAATGAAAATTCCCCATGGTTGGTGACCTACCAACTCAAGAATGCATGATCACTCTTCCTGTACTTATAATAAAATTTAATGGAATGAATACAGAAGAAAGAGAAATAATTAAATCAGAAGGTTTAATCATTTCAATATTTTTTCTATTTTGCAGACATCTTCAGGAATAAAATATTAAAATTTATAACAACAAACACAAAAACATAATAATAAGTAGAAGAAAATAGACTACTTAAAGCTTAATGTTTTATGATGGGTGCAGTTGGCAAGACTTAACTGTTAGGCAGGACGCCTAAGAATTAAATTCCCCAAATCCTGGGAGGTTCAACAGAACCATATTTATTTATATTAGGCTGGTTTTTTAAATATGATGCCAATTCTAAAAAGTCTTTCAAGTTTGTATTTCCTTGTGGTAAAGCATAATAGTTTTATTCCGTATGATCCTGTGCAAGGTATCCAAAAGGCATGGTGAGCTACACCTGACTTGCCATATTAGTGGTGCTGGATGTATTTTTTATGTTATTCTAGGCTGATATTAGCAGATCTTCCAATCTCACTATAATATGATATAGTGAGATTGGAAGATTGGAAGAGATTGGAAGAGATAGGAGGACCTGCTTCAAATGAGGCTTTAAAGCAGAACAGAGATTATCTTTCTTTAAAGTTTTGCCTATTTGTACAGAAGTGCCTTGGATAAAGGGAATAGTAATGGCATTACTGTAATCTGTGTGTTGAGGGGAACATGAGGAGATGAAAAGACAAATAATTTGAAGATCTTTTTGGCATGGTAAACTTTGCACAGGAAGGTTTGGCAAATAAAGGTGAGTTCAGCTGTAAGAGAAGCCTGGATGGCACAGGTTGGAAGCTCTGTTAACAAGGTTTTGATGATACTATATTGTTAGGGGGGGGGGAAGAGTGATGGGAAAGTTTATGCATATGTGTATCTACCTGTGTGGGTGGGTTTCTGTAAATTGAGGAAAAAAAAAGGTGCATTTGAACAGGTGCGTAATTAGAGTATTTTAAAAAACAGACTATTGTTAAAAAGGAAATATTCTTTTTCTATAGTGAATTGGATTCTGGGGTGCTGCTTGTTGAGGTGAAGGAGGAACGAGTAATGTCTGAGCCATGTGGCCAAATAGAAAACAGACCATTAATATATCTTAGCCAAATAGAAGGTTTGAGAATGGCAATATCAAGAACATGTTATTTCAAAATGCTCCATATAGAAATTGGCCAGAAGAAGAGAGAGATCATGGAAGGACCTTCTATTTTGTTTAAATAAAGTGTCCTTCCAAGAGAAGTGATCAGTATGAGTGGCAAAATTAAAGTGATCAATAATGTCAAGAAGGAGAGAATATTTTTCAGCAAATTTAAAGTATCAGAAAGGGGAATATTAGTAAATAAGCATGTGTCATCAATGCTTACCATGATATCATTATTGTGTATAACTAAATTTTATATTAAAGATTTGAAATTAGTGTAATCTTCAAAAGGTACCTGTGGCATCACTGTGAAAGTACAGATATTTCATTAAAGTTAATTACTGTGGTTATCATGTAATTTGTTGTTTATTGAAATGAGTGGAATTTTTTTGATATAAATACGCAATAAATACTATTACTAAATACGCAATCACTCTACCCAGTTGGAGTGGTTACCTTGGTTATGAACAGATCCTCTGTTGTTATCAACATGAATCATGATATTATTTTTTTTAATCCATCCAAAGCTCTCAAAGTGAGTCTCCTTTATCACATACTGTTACAAGTAATTAGCTCTTATTGGTGAATAAATTCCATCTCCTTCTAACTATTTGCACTCATACAACCCACACTCATACAAATCTGCCCACACTTTATTCACCTCTTCCCTTGCACCCTCTGGCCCATAGCAGTATACATTTGTCCAGTTTTACCTCTATCTCACACCAGATTGCCTCAAATGCACCAGATCCAACCATTCTGTCTTCCTGATGACCTATTCTTTTGGCAACATTGTGTCTGCTATTATGAAAAGTGGCCTCCCATCTCAAATTCTCTGTCCTCTGAAAATACTATACTCACATTCAATTCCTGTAACTACATCTGCTATCAACTAAGTCTTACTAATGCCTAAAGCTTTTGGCAAGGTTGCACCAACCAATGCTAAAAACTCCTCCCTCTTATGCATCCTACTTCTGGCATTAGTATACATAAACTGCAGTATCCCCTTAGGCCCACATTTATCTTTGAGAGATTTTATTCTCTATATTTTGGTCATTCTCATACTCAGTCACCTGATCCCCCCCCCAATAGCAGTAGTATGACTGCTCTTCCACACCTCAGTTACTTGAGTAACCTTCGCTTTTGGAATACAGCTCTGAACTTCAGCTCCTGATTCACAAAGATGCATAGAATCCTCATCTCCTCCTGGAGCATAGTTCCTCCAACCACATTTCATCTTCTCTGATCAAAGAGCATTAAGTGTTTTATCTCCATTCTTCAAGCACAGTCAACTAACCCCTAAGCAAATCCTCTTATAAGTGGATTTGCTTAGGGGTGTCATGTCAATATCAATAAACAACTGAATATCTCCTCACAAACCTTGAATTATATTGTTGATACATAAATTAAAAGCAGCAATCACAAAACAGAAGCCTGTGATAATCTGCTTTGCACTTCTCTCTTTTGGGCTAGTGCATCTCCAAATCTAGCACCTATCAGCCAAATAATCCCTGTAATCAGGCTAACAACTGACTATCCATCCCATTGCTGCTCAAGGTATATAACAAATTAGCAAAATCCAGAAAAATCACCATATATACAGTGGTGATACCAATACACTGGTCACCCTATTATAATATCACTCCATAAAGACAGCAAAACTATAATTTTAGAAATAATCAGAAGATAAAATTAACGGAAAGTATAGCCAAACTTTATAAAGTAAAAATTCAAGATGTAGTGATTATTCACTTTTGCTGCTGAAGGTAATTGACATTTTTTTTTTAAATTTTAATAAAAGAGTAAACATGAAGATTTGTCAAATTATAACTAACCTAGTACAGAAACAATGAAGTACCAATATTAAGACAGTACTGATAATTTCCTTAAATTCCTTTCAATTCTCTTAAATAGGTTCAATTAAATCCTCTCGATTATTTTAGAAGAAAGCTTTTGCTGTAATAAATTTAACTTATTTGCTGAAATAACAATTTAACAAAAAAAAATTAACAAAAATTGACATTTTTTGCATTACTGGGAAGAATTAAGTTTTCTGATATAATTATCCTCTAAAACTAAAATGCAAATTATGTTGAAATCATTTATTTATTTATCATCACTTGAATAAGTAAAGGACACACACTTGAAATAAGAATTTTGTTCCTTCCAAGAGAAAGAAAACTGTTAGGATGAAGCAATAACACACTTGTCATAATATAATGTTGCAGAACTCATTAAATACACTGATAAAAAATATATTAATATTAACAGTATGTAATATACAAGTAACAACAATTTAATCAAGTATAAAAAATGATATGCATATTTTAAGAACTATGCTAAGAAGCAGTCCAGAGGCAGTAAAATATTTAATATAAACTGACTTAAGAAGTGTTAAACCAATCAATATAAAATGAAGAATTAATATAACTGTGAACAGAAAAGTAAGGCATAACAAAAAAAATGACATTCACATACTAAGATTATCTTATTTAAGATGGAAAAATGAAGATTCATAATCTTTATGCTTAATCTTCTGGAACAATATGGTGAACAGGAAATAATATCTAAGTTATATAAAACATTAACAGAACACATGATTTTAAAATTACATATATGTTATTTCATAATATACAAAGAAAAAGCTTAATGTAGAAGTAATTTTATATTAAACAAATATAAATAACAATCCTACCTTGAAAAACTGGATTAGTATTTTTTTATATATATAACACAAGCACTCTCAGGGAGTTATCACAGGTTTTCTACAAAATGGTGGCTGAAAGAAAAAATAAATCCATTATCACTCCAAATCTCTTCTTTAACACTCCATTTTTTTCAAATCTATCCTTATGCATATCCAAGGCACACCCATGATTCTGAAACATAAACACCCAAATTTGCTCTATAGAGACCTTCACAACCCTGACTACATTAGATGCTGTTCTTGAAGCCAAGAGCCTCAATATGTCTGCCTCTGCAGAAGTCCTTTCCTCAGAAGTTTTACGTCATGCCTATTACGTAGTGATTCTACCTTTAGCGTCATTTGCAGAGAGCTAGCCAATGCACACTGCCTCCCTACACACACACTCTGCAGATCAATAATGTAAAAGATGAATGACATTCTCTCTACCCTCCCTGTGCAGTGGATGTTACAAAGCAGAATATGCAACTGAAATTATTTTAAAATAAAAACATGAATTCTGGTTATAAAAAAAAACAATATTTTAAATTTCTAAGTAATTTTTTTAATATATATAGCATGCAGGCATATTTTAAACTGTAAAACAAGAAATCAAATGGTTGAAAATTAATGTCTATGTAATTAAAATCTTTATTAAATATTTATTCAACTTTTATGAATGAATGAAGTTCTCCATAAAACTTCAGTCATGAAATACAAAATTACTTTTGAAATGTTGGAAATATTCTCCAAGTAGTACTTCACTAACAACCAGTATTTAACTTATAATTAACAATTATAAATTTTGAACTATCTGTTTAACAAAGGCTGTAATGTGGAATAATATACACATTTTAATGTCTAAGACTTCATTAGTTCAAAATTAACACTTATAGAATAAGTACAATACAAAAATAAGTTTATAAAATTAGATGTGCAGGGAAAGAATCATAGTGACTACCTGCTTTAAAAAATTAAAAACAGTATCACAAAAAAATTATTTTCTCTCATAATAATGGTCTCAATTGAGTATTATGCACAATAATGAATTTGTTTATGTAATAGTTTAATGACCTTCCTTAACACATTATATTTACTTCTACAAACGTTTCACTATAAAATGAAACCTTATATGATAAACAACTGTCCAAGTACCAGTTACCACTTTTCTGGTAACCTTATGAGGACCATTTGGACCAGGTATAATTACAGTCAAAGAACAGCCAACTTCATAATCTTACAATGATGATGCTTCAACCTGCTCCACCTAAAAAGTCAACAACCATACTATAATATGTGACTGCATAATTCTGTGGGATATCTGATGTTCCAACAGTATGCATAAAGAGAAATCACTTCCTTTTTTTTTTTTTTTTTTTTTTTTTTGAGAGCTCATTAAGGAGAGATCTGGACCTTACTAAAGTTAATGTTCACAGTGAATAATTATTACAGTAATTTTATAATTTAGTAGCAGGTTTAAAAGAATACTCTGTTTTTTTTTAAAGGAAAAATCCGAGTTGGCAGGCTATTAAAAATGAAAGAAATGGAAAACTCATGTTAAATATCTTTATCTTTAATAATAGAATTTTCACCTAAGTGTCAAAGGCATCTTCAGAATGGAAACGGAACAGCATAATATACAATTATTATTATTCCAAGATCTCTGAAGTCAAAGATCAAAATGGTTCACAGGAGGTCCCTTTGTCATACACACAGCTCATCATACTATACCCAAAATGTGTTCAAATTCTCTGCAGACACCACAATCTCAGGCAATGCATTTCAATAATTCACAACTCTTCATATAAAAAATCTGCTTCTCAATCCCTTGCTCATACCCTCCTTACAGGGATGACCTCTAAGTCTCCTATTTTATGAAAAATCTCTTCAACATTAATCCTATAACAATCCCTTACCAACTTGTACTTCTGCATCATATTATTCCTCTTCCACATATCCACTAAACTCTGCAAACTGCAGCTTCTCGATCTTTCTTCACACTCAATATTCTAGAGATCAGAAACTCCCTTAATCAACTGCCTCTGGGCCTTTCTCCAATATCTCTTCAATCTTTTTGAAAACCAGGTGACCAAATCTGTGCACAGTAGTTCATATGCAGCCTAATCAAGACCTGATACAACCCCTTTTGAGTTTTCAAAATTCAGAATTCAAGGAGAACAGGCCTACCAGTCCGGAACTCGGGGAGAAGCCCCCCCTAGTATATATATAATTAGGAATTTGTTAACCATTTTGTTATCTTTATACAAAATGGTTAACAAATTCCTAATTATATCTAATTACAGCTTCCAGGGATGTTTGCCCAACATTTTATGAAAAAATCTTCAACATTAACCTCTCTACCTGCCATGGTGGATGAAATAGTAAGACCAAATTGCACTTCTTATCCATGTTATTCAATAGGTGTTACAGAATCGTATCCAGATTTTGCTGAAGGTCTACAGCATCATGGCCGGTTGGGGTGTCAATCCTATAACAACCCCTTACCAACTTATACTTCTCAAACATCTCATGTGTATGTATATATTAAGAATTATATATATATATACTTACAATTTTCTTAACCATTTTGTTACCTTATTACAGCTGTTATGGATTTTTAAATTCTTTGTTATTTTGTATTATGCCATTCCATTCTGAGGATGTTTTTAACATTTAAGCAACAATATTACCATTAAATATCATGGTATTTAATGCGTGTTTTCTGCTCTTGATACAAAAACAACAACATTATAATGTTTTCACCCACCATTTATGGGTGAAATATCCCATCTTGTGTAAAGTGATCATCTTGTGATGATTTCATCACAATTTCATCTTGTGATGAAATCAATTTGTTGTTCACTTTCCAATTTTGTAACTTCTCCAATTCGTCTAACTTTATGCAAGCCTTGCTACATGAACAGTTGATTTTATAGATATCAGGACATTACTGAGTAAAGGAACAATTTCAGAGATCACAAATGAAAAAAAGATAGAAGCAGTGTTTTGATGGCTCACAAAGTTCAGTTAATGAGTCACTTTGCTAAGATATATCATCCAGGTGTAAGTAACATGGTGCACAGTGCTATTGCTACATTGGATGAAAAGTTACAGATTCATGAAAATGAGGTTGAAGAGCTGTTGCATAACCTGGATAAGAATCTGTCAATAGGGACAGATGGAATATCAGCCCGTTTGCTAAAGTAATGTTCAGCCAAATTGGCTAGGCCTTGCACACATCTGTATAACTTCAGTCTCAGCTCAGGAATGATACCACATGAATGGAAGGAGTGTATGATAGTTCCGTTGTACAAGGGTGGTGGAAAAACTGATGTGTCTAACTACCAACCCATCCGTATCAATGGTGTGATGGTGAAGATTTTAGAGAAGTTGGTAAGAACTCCTACACAGAAATGGGTAGACAAACATGCTATGCTCTGCAAAGAACAGCATGGGTTTACTAAAGGAAAGTCACGTTTTAGCAATTTGCTCATATTTTATAACAATGTTACGGCCGAGTTGGATAAAGGGAATGGATACACTATGATAATATTGGATTTTTCTAAGGAATTTGAAAAGATACCACACGAAAGGTTGTTGCATAAACTGGAGAATATGGGATTGGAATATAATCTCTTGACTTGGATCAGGGAATGGTTGACAGCCGAGTTGGATAAAGGGAATGGATACACTATGATAATATTGGATTTTTCTAAGGAATTTGAAAAGATACCACACGAAAGGTTGTTGCATAAACTGGAGAATATGGGATTGGAATATAATCTCTTGACTTGGATCAGGGAATGGTTGACAGACAGATATCAAAAAGCAGTATACAGTGGGTGTGAATCTTCCAGATTTAAGGTAACCAGTGGTGTACCTCAGGGTCCTTGGGCCATTATTGTTCCATCTATACGTTAACGACATCAGGCAGGATCTATCATCAGATGTGCAATTGTTTGACAATGATGCAAAGCTAGGCAGGGCAATCAGGAATGCTACTGATATTCAGCAATTACAAAATGATCTGAATAGACTGGAAATTTGGGCAAACAAAAATGGCTATCCGTTTTGATAGCCATTTTTGGCATGATTAGAGTTCCAGCAGCATATTATATTAGTGGAGTTATGCTACAAGAAACTGAAGAGGCAAGAGATCTTGGTGTATTGGTGGATAAGAATTTAAAGTTCAAAGGTCACAAAAAAAAAGTTGCAAATACAACTCATAGGATAATTGTGATGTTGAAGCGAACCTTGACATATAAGGATAAGGAAGTCATTTTGCCTCTTTATAAGGCTTTGATAACATCACATCTCGATTATTGTGTGCAGATTTGGATTTCCCGGGTTCCAAGGGGATAAAGAAGCTGTGGAAAGGGTGCAAAGAAGAGTTACAAAGATTATATCTGGATTATGGGATTTAGATTTGAAGACAGATTGCGAGTATGTGGATTGGAGATAGGTTAACAGGAGAAAGAGGGATGATATGATAGAGGTCTATAAACTTTTGAATGGCATTATAAGATTCCAACCGATGAAATTTTTCGTTATATGGAAGGCAGGAAGAGAACATGGGGGCATCCATGAAGTTAAGTTTGTTCACAGTCAAGAAACGGGTAAGAGCTAGGTTTTCCTCCCAGAGAGCAGTGAGTGAGTGGAATAATTTGCCATTAGGGGTAGTGAGTGCATCTACTGTGAATGAATTTAAGGGAAGGTATGATAGCTGGTTTGGGTGATTTATAGCCTCCTTCGATGAGTCCTTGACTCCCTGGAGGTCTCAGATAATAATAATAAAAGCATGGTGAAGAAACAGTGTCTATTTGGTCTCATATGGCAGTTTCTCCGTGTATATATATATATATATATATATATTTGTTGGCTGATGTGATAGCAATCTGTAAACAGCTGTTTGGGAGAGTAAACATTAGGAATGAATTAGTTCCAGAGATCAAACTTAACGTTATCTTTTCTCTTAAGATAGAATATTGAATGAATCAGAGATATTAAACAGCATGGGTGTGCTGTGAACATTAAATGACAGCCTACCACTTGATTCTTGAATAATTAATATGTAAAGCTTAACGTGAAAGCTGTATAACTGAGAGGAGACCTCCACATAGCCTTTAAAGGAATGCAGAGAACCAACCAGGGCTTCTGACCTAATGTCCAATCCTCACCTTCTCGTGGTGCACCATGTTGGGTATCTACTTGGATACTAAACAAACAAAGATCGGCTGGCAATTTGGTATTTAGCCGACCTAATTGTATTCTTATTGGTTAAACCAAAATAAAAAAATGATGGTACAGCATGACAAAATTTCATGCCGGCTGGGGCATCTCCCGGTTAAACAAGGCCCCCATTGCTTCCGCCAGGGAACCAGGGCGAACAGCGAAAAGTCAGCTACTGGAACAAATATGAAAACACACCCCAACTCAACATCACCAGAGTTAAAGATCGTACTATCAACATAAGAAGCCTGAATGGCAAAGAAATGGAGCTAGCTGAGGAATTAGATAAGTACCAGATCGACATAATAGGGGTGACTGAAACAAAAAAGACAAAAACTGGTGAGATCTTTCTGAGCAATAAATACAAAATGTTATATTCAGGCAATGACAATCAAGTAAAAGAAGGAGTAGCCATAGTATTCAATACAAAATACGAGGCTAATCTTCTTGAATGGTCAGTCTCAAGTAGAGTTATGAGGGCAAATATGAGAATGGGGAACTGAACAATGAGACTTATTTGTGCTATCCCACAGAAGGTTCTACTAAGGTAGAAGTGGAAGAATTTTTTGACGCTTTAGAAAAAGCAACTGACACAATGAGAAAGGAAAAGTTGATCCTTGTTGGGGATCTAAATAGTAGAGTAGGAAATGATTGTGAGACATACAGAAAGATTTTGGGAAAATTTGGAGAAAAGAGCAAAGCTAATAATAATGGCAAATATCTGTTGGATTTCTGCTCACGACATGGACTGGTTATTACTAACACCATGTTCAAAGTTAAAATGTGCACAAATTCACATGGAGAGAAGAGGCAAGTAATAAGAAAAGTCTCATTGACTATGTTATTGTTGATAGTGATGTTTTCTCCCTGGTGCAGGACACCAGTGTACAGAGGATTTGAAATTGGAAGTGATCACTATTTAGTCTTGAGCAGGATAAAATTGAATTTCATATTGAAAAGAATAACATGTAAGAAAGTTTTAAAGCAAATAAAAGTTGAGCAGCTCTCAGATGTGAACTGAAGACTAAAATACACAAAGATTATTGAAGAATAACTGAAAGAGTTTGAGAACAGGAATCAAACCGTGGAGATTCAGTGGCAAGCCTTGAAGAAAACATTGATTGATTCTGCCAGAGAGGCATGTGGTGAGGTTGTGTGCAAGGATAAAAAAATCAGAACTCCCTGGTGGACACAGGTAGTTAAAGAGGCAGTGAAGGAAAAGAAGAAAGCATATCAAAAGTTCCTGGCAAATAAGTCAGCTTGTGCTCTTAGAGAATACAGAGACAAATGCAAGAAAGCTAAACACTGTGTAAAACTAGCTAAACAAAAGTCATAGGAGGAATTTAGCAAGAATATAGAAAATAAATATCAAGAAGTTGGCAAAATATTCTGAAGGTTGTTGAAGCTTAAGAAGAGGAAAGAGTGCTGTAAAAGGAGTTAGAAATGATAAAGGTGACATGAAAACGGGAGAAAAAGATATCCTTGAAGTATGGAGTAATTACTTTGAAAAACTGCTAAATGAAACAAGCAGTGATGACAGCACAGTGGTAAAAAACACTGACCAAGCATGCAGTCAGGAATACATATCCATACTTGAAGGAGAAAAAGCCATCAAAGGCTTGAAATGTGGAAAGGCAGCAGGAGTAGATGATATTCGACCAGAAATGCTGAAGTATGGTGGTATAAAAGTCTTACAGTGGCTGCATAGTTCTGAAAGCCTGGACAGAGGGACGAATTCCAAATGATTGGAGTAGAGCTCTAATAGTACCCATATATAAAAAGGGAAATAAAACTGAATATGAGAATTACAGAGGTATTTTCCTACTGAGTGATCCTGGTAAGATCTATGCAAGTATACTTGAGAAATGGTTGAGAAGAATTGTGGAAGAAAAGCTTGGTGAAGAACAAGTTGGATTCAGGCCAAATAGAGGCTGTCAGAATCAGATCTTCACTTTACGACAAATAGTTGAGAAAGCATGGGAATATAACAAAGATCTGTGTTTAAGTTTTGTCGATTTGGAAAAGGCATATGACATGGTGCCAAGAGAGAAGCTATTCAATACGCTACAGTTATATGGTGTAAATGGGGCATTAATATCAAGGAATACTTAGTCTTTATTTGAGTTGTAAGTCAGCAGTTAGAATTGAAGGAAGTACAGGAAGATGGTTTAATGTTAAATCTGGTGTGAGACAAGGATGTACATTATCCCCTCTGTTATTCATTATCTATATGGATCACATTATGAAGGAAAGCGAGATTAAACATATCAAAATTGGAGATGTTAATGTCAGCTCTTTGCTTTAAGTAGATGATGTTATACTTCTAAATAAATCCGCTACAAGTCTGCAAGATTCTCCGACTAAATTGAATAACTGTTGTAATAGATATGGTATGAAGGTCAGCATTAAAAAGACAAAGAAAATAGGCAGAATCATTGAAAATGTCAACTGTGTTGTGAATGGAGAACCTGTTTAACAAGTCAAACATTTCAGCTACTTAGGCACGATTTTTAGTGATGGTAAATTAAATATGGAAATAGACAACAGAATCAACAAAACTGGTATGGTAGGAAGTCAATTGAATAAATTCATATGGAATAAGAGAGAAATTAGTCGGAACACTAAATTAGCTGTATACAAGACAGTGTTCAAACCAGTTTTAACTTATGGATCTGAGAGCTGGGTCAGAAGTAAAACACTTGACCAAAGACTAAGACTGCAGATATGAGAGTCCTGAGAAAGATTAGGGGCACAAACAGATGGCATCAATGGCAATATCATATTAAAAACGAGGATATTAGGAAAGAACTTGACATTGTCAGCATCCAGGAATGCGTTAGCAGAGCTAATCTCACGTGGTATGGTCACTTAAACAGAATGGGTGAAGAAAGATTAGCAAAACAAGTGTTCTCTGCCAGGTTGGCAGCAAAATGACCCAGAGGAAGACCAATATATAGGTGGATTGATACAGTACAAAGTGCCTTAGACGATAGAAATATAAGATCTGATAATGTTGGAGTCTTGACAAGTAACAGACTGATCTGGAGGAAAATTGTAGATAGGAAGTTAGTAATGATGTAATTTTTTTCATGTAGTACTATCATATCCTGTACAACCCTTGAGGGTACATGGCAGGAATTTGATGATGATGAGAAAGGAATGTTTGTTGTTCCCTCTCTAATAGGATTTTTTTATTATTTTTGAACTGTTTAGAAAACTCAGAATCATTCAGGTTATTCAAGCTGTGTTGCCATATGATAAAAATTGAAGCTATGCAGAATGAAAAGCTGCATATGGCAAATGTATTAAATGCATAAAAAATTCAAGTTTCCTTTCAGATCAGTCATCTCAAACAATGCAAAGAATCATCAACATTCAACTCCTTCCCTATCTAGGAGCAACCAATTAATTACTGACTGCCAATATGGATTTCACCATCCTTATTCCATAGCAGCTCTCCACCCACCTTTGAACACAACAAAGGTTTTGAGCAATTTGTAGATACTCCTGCCTTTTTTCAGGGCATTTGATAATTGGGTCTGGAATGAAGGCATCTTAAAAAGGAATCTCATCTTGACTGGAGATCAGATGCTATTAAAAGTAAGTGAGAGTGAAACAAGATCTTCCTTCTGACAACACAACACAACATTATGTTTTGGTAGCAGTGAAATTTATTAAATTATCTTTACTCGATTACCCTGCCAAAAATGGTGAGGAGATCAATGGTTAAGATAATGGTTGGGGAAGATACTGAAGCTCAAATCATGTAATCATTGTATGATCTGTTGACTGAAGAGCAAAATGAAATGTATATTGCCATCAGCAAAACCACACAGGATTTGAGGTCGGTGAGAGAAGATCATTAATAAGGAGGAAGATGGTGTACAATGGCATTCATAACAAGAAATATTAGAACAAATCATCTACTATAACATGCAATCAACAGAGGAAACTGTCACTCACAATCAAAGACCATAAGATGGTTAAGGTAAGAAGGTCTCTCTGTTAGATCCACTCGAATGACTTGGAAATGCCTTAAGTGACCACATGAATTTCTTCATCCCTTTTCATCGCTGTGTCCAATGGTGGAAGAATTGGTCAGGACATGTCCTGAGCTTAAGTTGCATAATCCATATTGATCACTTATAAACAATTCTGTGTAGTGAAGAAATTGATTGTTAATTATCGTCATTATTTTAGAGGACTGAGAAGCGGACAGTGAGATGATAGTTTGATGGCCAACTTAATTTTTCTTTTTAAATGATAGCTGGATAAAGGCTTGCTTCTATGCTATTGGGTAGATGCCAGGTGTATATGACAGGTTGTGTAATGCAATAGATGATGGGTGTTACAAATTTTTAGCACATTTGAAGAGATGCAATCTGGACAAGGAGATTTATTAGTATGAAGATTGAAGATATTTTTTTATACTTTCAGGCAAAAAAAAGGGGGGAGATGAATTCAGTGAGCTTTTCTGGTGGGAGATGATTTTCCTTACTTGTCTACAACAGTTCGAGAAGAGTGACCTCTTCTCTGCTCTCCCAAGGATCATCTTCCTCCCCCTCTCTGTTCCAGATGTTTACAAGGTTTCTTGTTCTTGCAACTTATCATATTATGGTTAGATTGGGAGATCTGCCAGCATCCATCTTGGGAACACAAGAAATACATCCACCACCACAACTATGGTCAGCCAGGTCTAGCTGGACCATACCTTGGATACCTTGCACAGGATGTGATGGGGAAACACTATGCTTTATCACATCAACTACAAACTTAAGACACTTTTTAGAATCAACAGCAGATTTAAAAAACAGTTAATTTAAATAAATATGGCTGTGTTAAACTTCCCAAGATTTGGGAAACTGTTAGTTTCCCAAATCTTGGGAAGTTTAATTAACAGCTAAGGCTAGTCAAAAGCACCCATAGAGGACACTCCTCACAGGACGAGGTTCAAAATGATCTAATTTTATTATTATTATTATTATTAAGAGAGACCTCCAGGGAGTTAGGGACTCTTCCAGGGAGGCCACATACTACACACACCAGCTATCATGCTTATTCTTGAATTCATTCACATTGCCTGCACTTGCAACATTCAATGACAATCCATTCCAATCATGCACCACCCTATGAGAGAAAAATCAAGCACTCACTCCCTTCTTAGCAGTATTCATCCTCTGCTTCCAAGGATACCCTCTTGTCCTTTCCCCACCCTCCATAAAGTGAAAAATTCCATCAACTGGAATCTTGTATGAAACATAAAAAGGTTTGCAAGTTTAAATTATATCACACCTCTTTATCCTATTTGCTAATGTCTGCAGTTTAAAAATTCTCAATCTGTCTTCATAATCAGTATTACACAATCCTGATATCATTTTTAACACTCTCTCCATTATATCAGAATCACCACAGAAACCAGACCTACGCACAATAGTCCCAAGTGAGGTCTTATCAAGGAATTGTAAAGAGGCAAAATGGCATCCTTATCTTTATATGTGAAAATTTGTTTCAGCATTGCAATTATCTTTTGAGTTGTATTTGCAATCTTTGCTACATGGTCCCTGAACTTCAACTTCCTATCTACTAACACTCCAAGATCTCTAACCTCATCAGTTTCTTCTAGCATAATCCCACAAATATAATACGACACTGGATATCTAATCACGCCAAAGTGAATGACTTTACATTTACTGACATCCATTTTCCCATGCCCACAATTCTAGCCTATTCAAATCATTCTGCAAGTACTGCATATCAGCAGCATTCCTGATTACCCTATCTATCTTTGCCTTATCAGCAAATAGCTGTATGTCGCTTGTCAAATCCTTCCCAATATCATTAATGTATAGACTGAATAACAGTGGACCAAGCACTGATCCTTGTAGTACACCACTTATTACCTTAAATCTTGCAGACTCACATCCTCATATACCACTTTTTGATATCTGTCAGTCAGCCATCCTCTTATTCACGCTAATATTCTATAATCCAAACCCATATTCTCCAATTTATGCAACAGTCTATCATGCTGTATTCTGTCAAAAGTCTTAGCAAAATCAAAAAGTATCACAGTATATCCATTCCCCTTGTCTAGTTCAATGGCAACATTGTTATAGAATGTGAGCAAGTTACTAAAACATGACCTTCCCTTAGTGCGGGGGGGGGGGGGGAATCTGAAAAGTTCTCGGCCTAACAATGAAAACACGAATTTATAATTTCAAAATTATTTTTATTTTTCAACATAATCTCTCTTAAGACTAATACATTTATTCCAGCAATGCTCCAGAGCCATTATCCTGTCCCTGTAGTGGTTCTCAGTGAGATCTGCAAAATACCCCTCTACATCTGCAATCACCTCTTGATTCGAAGAAAAATGCTGACCAACAAGGAAGAGTTTTAGTTTTTAAAAGAGATAGAAGTCAGAGGGAGTCAAATCTGGGGAATAAGATGGATGTTCCAACAATGCATAGTGCAGATCCTTAATTTTCCCACTGCCAAAACACCGTTGTGGGCAGGTGCATTGTCCTGATGAAAGATGATTTTTTTCTTCTACAAACTGGGTCTTTTCTCAGGAATTTTTTCATTTAGTTTGCTTAAAAGATCAGAATAATATTCCCTTGTTATTGTTTTACCCTTTTCAAGATATTTAATAAAGAAAATGCTTTTAGCATCCCAAAACACCGATGCCATGACCTTTCCTGCTGATGGAACCGACTTTGTCTTCTTTCGCGCTGAACAACTGGCTTCTGTCCACTGTTTTGACTGCTTTTTGGATTTTGGTTATGGGGGTCTGGTTTGCAATGGTGAATCCAAGTCTCATTTACAGTAATAAATCGACTTTGTCTTCTTTCGCGCTGAACAACCGGCTTCTGTCCACTGTTTTGACTGCTTTTTGGATTTTGGTTTTGGGGGTCTGGTTTGCAATGGTGAATCCAAGTCTCATTTATAGTAATAAATCGATGCACAAAATCATTTTTATTCTTGTTAAAACACTCCAAGCACTGTTCAGAGATTTTCATGAGAGTGCGTTTTTGATCTGCTGTAAGCAAGCATGGCACACTGATCTTGCACAAAGCTTTTTTCGTGTGCAATTCTTCATGCAAAATATATCCTACACGTTCTTTTGAAATGCCTACAGTCTCAGCAATTTCACGCAATTTGACTCGCCGGTCATCTAATACCATATCATGCACTTGATCAATGATTTCTGGTGTTGTTACACTTTTTGAACGTCCTTCACATGGATCAATTTCAAGGCTGGTATGGCCACATTTAAACTCGGCAGCCCATTTCTTAATTGTCGGATATGAAGGAGAGGAGTGCCCATAAACTTTTTTGAACTTCAAATGAATTTCTTTCGGCTTTAAGCCTTCTTTTACGAAAAATTTTATAACTGCACAATACTCAATTTTATCCATTTCAAGGGATGCAGACAACACTTTTGCTTCAGACAGCTGTATAAAACAAACTACTTGATAGAATGACATGCAATTTCACATGGATGCTTATGACAGATGTACCAACTTTAGAAAAAAAAAATCTCGCCGATAGTATCGCCATCTATGGTCGAGGCTGAGAACTTTTCATCCCACTCTCATAAACTCATTGCAAAGAAGAGATTCACTGTCAACCCATTTCTGAATGCAAGTGCTAACTAATTTTTCCAAAATCTTCACCACCCCTGAGATACTAATTGGTTGATAGTTGGATACATCGGTCTTTGCACCACCCTTGTGCAATGGAATTACCATACATTCTTTCCATTCCTATGGAATCTTCCCCGTTCTGAGACGCATATTAAACAGCCTAGTCAAAGGAATAGCCAGTTCGACTGAACATTCTTTTAGCACATGTGCTGATATCCCATCAGTTCCTATTGTTGAATTCTTATTCAGTTTGTGCAACAGCTCTAATACTTCGTCCTCATATAGTTGAGTTTCTTTATTCAGTGAAGAGGTAGCAGGGAGCTCGATGTTATGTACACCAAATTGATATAGCTTTTAACAAAATGAGCACTCATTAGTCGAATAACCTCTTCTGCATTTGTAACCCTCACGCCATCTGCATTCAGAAGAGTTATTCTTTCATATTCAATCTTTCTTTTACTTGCAACATATAAACAGAATTCTTGTGGGTTGTCTTTAGCATGCAGAGCCAGTTTCTTTTCATACTCAGACTTTGCTTTCTGTACAACAGTTGTGACTATTCTAGTCTGCTGCGTCTAATTTTCACAACGGACATCATCCTTATGCACACAGTATTCCTTCCATTTTCCTTTCTTCTAGTGTTACACAGTGATCAGCATTCATTTTCGAAATTATGGATTTTTATAACCGTGTTATAAACTCTTTTTTATTATCCTGACATTTAGATCTTCATATCAAGATCATCTGAAGCATACACAACTATACAAAACAAGCTGAGTTACATTATGAACCGTAAGCTGGACAATGATTTGATCACATGTTATTCTACTGGCATGACCTCTGTAGGCGATTGGTGGCTCCTGTTGTTTCTTGCTTCTGGTTGGTTGTTATTGTTCACTGTGGAGAAATTTGAATATGGCAGCTGGTTCTGTCGATCTTTTAGTCTTTGGAATTTGGAAATTAGGTTTTCTTTCTTCGTTTGGAGGATGTGGTTCGCTGTGTTTTCTGAATATACCTCAGCATGGAGAAAGCACTACTAAGAGAACAGATTCAAGCCACCAGAAAGAACTTAGCTGCTACACAAAAGGGAAAAAACGGAACTTTCAAGCTACATAAACGTAGATATCTGGATGATCCTGGAAAAGATTACGGAAAACACAGTGAACCACATCCTTCAAACAAATCCATAATGTCGAAAAAGAGAGTATTCCTTCCACATCATCCTTTTCTTACAAATCTCTTGCTTAATAAGATTACACATCTATTTGACTCCTACCCTACTTATTCTTTGAACTCTCAGGACATAATCTGATATCGCATCATTTATGTATTGTTTAAATGCTTCCCATACATTGTCGATATTCTTCCCATCCAGCAACCGATCCCATTCCACTGAACTCAGTATACTCCTCAGTTGGTTATAATTTCCTGCTTTGTAGTTCAGCATGTAACCTTTTCTGAATGGAACATTCATAAACTTAGTCGTTTCCTAAGTGAGTATCGCATGATCACTGTCACCAACCAGAGGCAGAATGGTGAGTCAAAGTGCGTGAAATTATTGAGAACCATAGGCATTTCAAAAGAACATAAAGTATAAATTTTGCAAGGATAGAAAAATCAGAACTCCATGGTGAACACAGGAAGTTAAAGAGACAATGAAGAGAAAGAAGAAAGCATTTCGAAAGTTCCTGGCAAGTAAGTCAGCTTGTGCTCTTAGAGAATACAGGAACAAATGTAAGAAAGCAAAATACTGTGTAAAACTAGCTAAACAAAAGTCATGGGAAGACTTTGGCAACAACATAGAACATAAATATCAGGAAGGTGGCAAAATATTCTGAAGACTGTTGAAAAAGCTCAGAGGTGAACTGAAATGCTCTCTGACACTGTAATCAAATCTAACACTCTTTGACCTCGAGTTCCTTCTGTCACATGCTGCTTGAGGAAGTTGTCCTGCAACAGCTCAGTAAATGTATTTTCATTCTTCTCATGAGATTCTACTGCTACTCAATCAATATTTGGATAATTAAAGTCTTTCATTATGATTACTCTTTTTGTTTTCATCTTTTCTATTTGGTGATACATTTCTTTATCACTAGCAACCAATCCACCAGGTCTGTAACAACACCCCACTAGGTAATTGATCTTGTTAGATTCCACCTCGGACCAGATGGCTTCAAACTCACTGTCACATGAAATACTATTAGTAGTAGTACTACAATCATAGGTATCGACTCTAACTGGATTCAAGTCATCTGATATCATTAGCAGCATGCCCCTTCCTCTCCTATCCATCCTAAAAATACTGTACCCTTTACACTCGATACCAGCTAGTATGTCTGATTCAGATAATTAGGTCTCAGTAATACCTACAATCTGAGGTCAATCCAATACTGACTAAGGCAACAAACTCTGCTTCTTTGTTTCTGATACACCTAAGATTCATGTACAGACATAATAATCTACCTGCAAGTTCTTTTGTATACTCTTGTCTGCAGTCTGCATGACACAGTTGGACAACTTGCAGATCTCGGTCAGATTTCTAACTGGCTGGCAGACTTGATATTTTTGAGAAAAAAATTGACATAGATGTTTATATGCATCTTCTTATCTGCAACTTCTAAAGAATTAGAAGTTGCAGATTAACTGTTTAAATATATTCAAATCTACTTTAAAGATTGGTTTATTTAAAAAAAATAACATTAACAAAGCTCTTATAACTGTTAAAAATGTTTGCCTTCTGCTTGGATACACACATTTGTCATTATCGCTTCCTGATATGTACCCTTGAGGACACTACAATACTACTACATATGATTAAGTTTACATTATTATCAACTCCTATCAACAATTATCCTCCGAATTAATCTGCTATTTGTCAGAATTCCAATACTATCAAATCTTATATTTCCATATTTTAGGAGATTCTAACTGTATCCGATACTACCTGGATCTGACTGCTTCAGGATTTTTCTTGGCAAAATTGTTAAATTGCTACATCACTTCAGATTGGCTATGCTTACACATTCTTGAATGCTAAACAAAGTCAAGTTCCTTGTTCCTTCTTTAATATCTTCATTTTTAGTGTGATGTTGCCAATGATTCCATCTGTTTACTCTCCTAATTTTTTTCATAATTCATGTCTACTGTCTCTAGCCTTTGATCAACTGCTTTATTTCTAACCAGAGAATCTCAGATCTATAAGTTAAAATTGGTTTGAATTCTGTCATATATATCCATTCAGCATTTTGGATAATTTCTCGTTCCATATAAATTTTTTCAATTAAGTCCATAACATACAAGCTTTACTTATTCTGTTATCAATTTCCATATTTAATTTTCTGGCTTCATAAATATTGTGCCTAAATAGCTGAAATATTTTACTTGTTCTATAGGTTCTTCACTGAGAATGCAAGTAGAGTTATCATGTTCCTGACTATTTTCAGTTTTATCTTTTTATTGCTGATTTTCTCAGCAAACCTGTTACAGCAGTTATTCATTCTAGTCAAAGAATCCTGAAAACACATACTGGCTATATTTAAATGTTTAATGTAACATCATCTGCATGAAGTAAAGAACTAAGTTGAATCTAATTTTAATATTGGGTTTGATGCTATATTCCTTCATAATGTGATTTATGTAGATGATGAATAACAGTGGAGAGAGTGTGCATCCTTAATTTCATCAATCTATCTCCCTGTTCCTGCTTCATTTCTATCTGCTAGATTATATACTGCTCTGTATAATGTTCCATTTACTGTATATAATTATAATGTTTAGCAAAGCTTTTCTCTTGGCACCTTATATGTCTTTTTCCAGATTTGCAAACTTAACAGATTGTTATATTCCCATGATTTCTACACTGTCTTTCAATGAAAATCTGATCTTGGCATCCCCTGTTTGGCCTGAACCCTTCTTCCTCAAGGTTCTCTTCAAATTTTTCTTAACCTCTTCTCAAGTATGATTGCATAAATCTTATCTGCAAAACTTAGTGAGCAAATTCCTTTAATTCTCACATTCAGTTTCATTTCTCTTTTTATAAATGGAATATCATGAAAGCTCTTCTCCAATGATCTGAAATGACTTTCAGATCATTGGAGAAGATCAATGAATTATGCAATACAGCAACTGTCAAAATTTTTGACAGTTGCTGTACTGCATAATTCCTTGGCACAACTGGAACTGATCAAATTTCCATATTTGAAGTTGCTTTTTCTACATTTTAGTTTTTGATAGCTTTTTCTACTTCAAGTGCTGATATGTACTCACAGCTGCATTAATCTGTTGTTCCATTTAAGCCTATTAAAGTAATCACTCCAGACATCTAGAATATCTTCAGTTTTTTATGTTACATTTATCATCTGTGATTCCTTTCACAGTACTCTTTACTGGATATATAAGCTTTACAACAGCCTCTAGAACAATGTCACCTTTGTAATATTTATCTTCTATATTACGCAAAACATAGTAATATTAATGTTAAACATTACTAAACATTTAGTAATGTTTAACACACAGCTTTCTTAAATTTTCTCTGTATTCTCTTCGAGCATCAGCTGACTTTGCTAGGAAGTTTCAGTATGTTTGCTTCATTTTAAGGTCTGCTTCTATACTTTGACTCTAACAAAAAGTTTGATTTTTCTAATCTTACAAGGAACTTCACATAGCTATTTTGTAATTATGTTTACACTGTATTGTTAAATGGTTATTTCTAATAGTTTGCAATGTCCAAAATTTTTCATTGCAGCACCTATGTTATTAATTTTTGTGTATTCTGATGAATTCATTTCAGTTATTAAATTCATCTAACTGGCCAAGGATAAGGGGCTTGCTCAACCAATCCATTTTGGACACTGATACTTCATATAATTAGAAAAAAAAAGTGATTTGATGAGCTGTTTTGGCCTCTTTTGCAATGTGCCCCCTAAACTTCAACTCCCTATCCACCAACACTCCCAAATCCCTGGCCTCATCAATCTCCTGGAGTACAGTTCCACCAATGTGATATACTGCTGCTAATCTTTTCACTCCAAAATGCATAACCTCACGCTTTGCCACATTAAATTGACATCCATTTTCCCTAGTCCAGTCCTCCAAACTATCCACATCATCCTGCAAAATTTTGACATCCTGTGCACTCACAATTGCTCTACCCAGCTTTGCATCAGCAAACAAGTGAACACTTCCTCTCAGATCCTTTCCTATATCGTTAATGAACAAATTGAAAAGTAGTGGTCCAAGAACAGAGCTCTGCGGCACACCACTAGTCACAAGCTGTCTTTTGGACTCCACTCCTGAATAAATCGCTCTCTGGTATCTCTCCATCAACCACCCTCCTATCCAGCTCACCAACCCTATATCCATCCCCATCTGCTCCAGTTTACTGATTAGAGTAACATGTGGTATCCTGTCAAAGGCCTTGGCAAGGTCCAGTAGAATCACTGTAAACCCATTACCCTTATCCAGTTCAGCAGTCACTGTGTTATAAAACATGAGCAATTTTGTGAAGGGTAGGCAAGATCTCCCTTCACAAAACCATGTTGTCCTCCATGCAGTATCCAATTTTCATCTATATAGTTCTGTATTCTTCTCTTGACTAATTTCTCCAAGACCTTGACAACGATGCCTGATATGCTAATCGGTCAGTAATTTACAACATCAGTCTTGGAACCTCCTTTATGTAGTGGAACTATTTTCCCCTCTTTCCCTCCTCAGGACTAACCCAGACCGGAGACTCAAATTAAACAAAATGGTCAAGAGTACTGACAATTCTTTAGCCACTTCACGTACAACACGAGCTGGTATACCATCCAATCCCACAGATGTATTGACATTGAGGTTTTGCAATAGACTACTCACCTCCACTTCATTCACCACAATTCCCATATAATCTATTGGTTCATTCATTTCTGCAATGTCATCAGCTGGAAGATATATTCTTGCAAAATGCTCACTCAGTAATTCAACTATATCAGCTGAGTTGGTTACCTCCCTACCATCGGCATTCTTTAAAATCATTCTACCATATACATTTTTTTCTTTTACTTGCAACATATCGAAAAAACTGTTTAGGATTCTCCTTAGCCTGCATGGCCAATGTTCTTTCATAATCCTTTTTTGGTTTTCTTACCACACTCGTTACCCTTCTGGCCTGCGCTTTATACTGTTCATGTGCCTGCAGATCACCTTTCTCCTTAAATTCCCTCCATAGTTGTTTCTTTTTTTTTGCAGCTCAAGCTTAATGGTGTTATCATCCATTTAACCCCTACTTGATTTATTATCCAGACTCTAGGTATACCATCAGCCATTGCTTCATGCAAACACTTCTTTACCACCTCCCATGCACTATCCATTTCTAGCCCTTGCAGTTGTACATGCCATGGCACTGAACCAATCAATCTCCTAAGCTTGTCATACTTACCAGCCCGATAATTCCACATGTACCCCATCTTAGTTGTAAAATCTACACCTTTAGCCACCTCCCAAGTCAAGACCCTATGATCACTCTCACCTATTGGTGACAATGTGGTCATATTCGTTACAGTCAAATTCTCAGATGCAATTACCAGGTCAAGCACTCTCTGACCTAGTATTTTCCATTACATGCTGTCGCAGATAGTTATCCCTTAATAACTGCATAAAATCCAATTCCTTCCTCCCATGTGTCCTCTCCTCCTTCCAATATTATGAAGAAATAAGCTTGATAAATCATGCAGGAAGAACACCAACAAACTTTAAATTGATGTTATAAAAAAAAGTCATAAATGAGAGGATGTCAGCATCTCTTTGTTGGAAAACAGCAGGCATCCTTTCAATAAATGCATGCAGTTAACATCATCCTAATTCACAAAATGGGATGTCTATAAACTCTTAAGAAAACTTGAAAAGCTATGTAACTAGACCATAATATGCAGACTCAGACAGTGCTGTATTTGGAGCCTAAGTAGTTTGGAAAAAAAAAAAAAGTTCTGTTTTTAAAGAGCAGGATTTCTGGCGTAACGAGTCTTTAGCCTACCTTTTTCCTTTAGTACTATAAGTGCATTAGTACTAAATAAGTAGTGCATTTTAACTAAATAGTAAAAATGTATTAAAAATTTGCAGTCTCTCAGGTTGGGTTCACATTAAAAGTAATGTTAACACCTGTCTGGACCCATGTTGATAAAAACATTTTTTTTTTGCTTGAAATAAATGTACTCTTCAGATTAAGCAAATACACATACATGGTGTATTTGCCAAATGAGACAAATGCACCTTACTACAACACATCTGGCCAGATCAGAGGCGTAGCTGGAGGGGGCAGTCAGGCCCCGGGCAGCACTTTGAACATTTTTGAACTTTTGCAGTTAATTCTAAAATACAGTCTCGAGAACTGAGAGTTCCAACTATTATAATACTACAGCGAATTTTCCTCACAATTGCTATAAGTGTTGCTAGTTGTAAGAGGAGTTTTTTGATTAATTCTTAATCAATTTTATTTATTGATTAATTCTTAATCAATAAATAAAATTGATTAAGAATTACCTACATTACTATGAAACAGACTTCGGCAATGTCATCGACGATTTTGCTAACAGAAAAGCAAGAAAAATAACATTTTAGAATGTTGAAATTCAAGTTTTACTTCAAAAATAAGCAGTGTTTTAATTTATTTCCCTATGCGTCATTTTGACTTTTTGTAGTATTTTTGGTGTGTATTGAGAGGGGCAGCAAACTTACAGACCGCCCCGGGTGGCAAAAGCTCTAGTTACACCACTGGGCCAGATGTGTTGTAGTGTGCCAGATTGTTTAAAAAAAAAAAAAATTAAGAAATCATAGCAAACTGAAAATTACCTCTTATAACAAAAAAAGGAAATCATTAGCACTCACTAAATTTCGAGTAGATGCTAGTCAAAATACTAAACAGCATAAGTTCTCAACAGTACTCAGAAACTTATGCAGTTTGACTTTGCAGAAAGCAATCTGTCAGAATGTTCAGGCTGTAAAATCACATAAAAAAAGGGTGACTACTTGCCTGCACTTTGCATGGCTCATGATGATAGCTTTTTTCTTTATATACTCTCCACAATGTTTTCTTTTTTTGAAACTGCTTTATACTGCTACTCATCTATTTAACCCATACTTGGTTTATCCTTATGACCCTGGGTATGCAGTCCAATACTGCCTCTTTCAAACAAAATCCCTGATCACTTACCATGCACTACTGACATTCTTTCCTTGTAGCTTCTTATGCCATGGGACTGCTCTAAGCTGCCTCCTAAGCTTTTCATAATCACCAGCTCTGAGGTTCTACAACCCTTTCATGACTGAAAATTCCCAATGTTGAGCATCCTCTCCAGAACAAAACAGCATAGGTCACTTACCCCAATCAGAGGAAGAGTTGCTACTATGGAGAGATGTTCTAATACTATTACCATACCAACACTCTTAAATCTCTGATCCCCTCCATCACATGCTGTTTCAAGTAATTATCTGTAACTAACTATATAAATTCCATTGCCATCTTATGTGCTCTTCCCTCCTTTCAATCACTATTCCCCCCTTAGCTGAAGTTACCCCCCGTGATAATTACTCAGCCTACATTCACCTGCTATAGACCCCTCCCCATGGTCTACCAACCAATAATATATTTTGAACTACTGGCCTCTATCTCATGCCAGATAGTTCCCTCAGATCTAAAATCCTCCTTAACTTCTATTTCTGACAGTTGAAGTTCTTCAGCTATCATTAGTAATACCCTTCCTCCTGTCCTATTCCCTCTTTCTCTGAAAATGCAGTATCCTTTACATTCTATACCTAACTATATCATTTTCTTTCAACTGTGTCTTGCTGATACCACTAATTTTTCCATCAAACTGCCCAATACCAAAAACTTCTCACCCTTATTTCTAATACTCCTGGTATTCATACACATACATTTCAACATCCTCTTGGATTACAGTTACCCTTGGGTGGTATCATTACCAACTAACTCAAATTTGAAACCTGGGAATATGTAATCAGTAATTCATGATTCTGTACTCACTCTAATTTGTTCCCCCCCCCCCAATACCTCTAGTTTCCCTGAATACTTTCTCCAAACTTCTAACTCCAAAATTATTTAAATGCCATCCATCAGTCATATACAAGTCCTTTCATCCACCAAATTCACTCTGCACTATATAACAAATATACTTTCCTAAATATGAACTTTGAAATTTTTGTATGTCTTGCAGTTAAGCACCAGAATGTATGTCTATTCTTGTCTAATGCATTAAGCTTTCTCCATTACATATTAATTTAATTAATATGTAATGGTGACATAAATAATTCAAAATAAATGAGGCGCTTGATTTTCTTTCTCTCATTGACTCTCTGCTGCGAAATCTTTTTTGGATAGTCCTATTTTTCTGTTATGCACTGCTACAGCAGTATGCAAAGAAAAGCAGTAACATTTTTTTAAATCCTCCTTGAATACTCAGTAATATAACTACTATTAAATCAATAGAAATGTTCCAATGGCAGTCCTTGCATCTTATTACTTCCATCATTGCAAATTTTCAAAAATGTGTTAACTGTTACGATAAAACTACTTTTATTTTTGTTCTGGAAGAGTTCAAAACAAAAATTTTCAATCATGAAACCAGGGGCGTGCCGGCCATATGTGCAATGTGTGCGGTGCACACAGGCACCAAAGAGGAGGAAATACTTAAAAAAAACGTTTTTTAAAAGTAATTTTTTTATTGGAAGAGGGTGAGGATAGGGGCGCTAACTAAAATTCTGCACACGTGCGGCGGACACTACTGGCATGCTACTGGGTATAGGGGTGCCAACTAAAGTTTTGCACACAGGCGGCGTACACTACTGGCGTGCCCCTGCATGGAGCTAATAAATGTCGCAACCAACAAAAGAGATCCAAGAAGCTCAGATTGTTATGAAAGATAGTTTAATTTTCTGTGTTCAATCTGAGGGGGGGGGTTCAAAACTATGGACTAAGATGTTTTTAAAATGGTTACAATAAATCCTATTATTAATAAGATACTAAATAACTTCCACAAAACAACTTTCTAATCAGAATAAAAGATAATTATTCTTTATGTCAAAGGTGCTTCTAAAATAAATGCTTGCATTCTATAAAAATGCAACTATTCCACATCCTCACCTCTGCAGAAACTGGCTTCCATTTTTCTTTCTACCAAAGACAAAACATATTATTATTAACATCTGACTGCCATGAGTCAGAGACTCATTGTGGGAGGTACACACTATTGCACACTAAGTTCAGCCAACCGTGCCTTAAACTGATTCAGTGTGTATACACTCACAACACACTCAGGTAATGCATTCCACTCACCAACAGCTGTCGATGAAATGAATCTGCTCACACCATCCTTATACAGTTTCCAGGGATGGCATCTTGTTCTAACCCACTCCCATCATTCTATAAAAAATCTCTTCCACGTCAACCTGATAACAGCCCCTGACTAGCTTATATGTCATAATCATATCCCCCCCCCTCCTCCTATTCACAAGGCTTTGCAATTTCCATTCTCTCAATCTGTCCTCTTACTCCACATTCCAAAGACCACTAACCACCTTTGTGAATCTTTACTGGATCCTTTCTAATATATCCTCATCACCATGAAAACCCAGTGATCAAATCAGTGCACAATAATCCATATGAGGCCTGGTCAAGGCCTTATACAATGGCATCATACCTAAATTCAGGGGATAAAAATCCCTTATTGTTTATCAGCCAGTATGAGAAACTCTAAGATCAAGAACTACGATCTAAGAGTTTCATGCCAAAGAACTATCGCGAATCCAAGCGTGAGTGACCACCTGGTAGTACAACACCAAGGCAACAACTGGCTGAAAAACAACAAGGGATTTTTATCCCCTTAATTTAATTAACTTCGCCAGAAAAAATAGCTGTTTGGCTTTTCATCTTAGTTATAATATATGGGCACACCTTTATGGCATTCGTATAGTGAAGGTATGTAAGTTCTTTTCACTTAAACTTTGATATCATCCAGGTCTACTTACTGATGAGACCTCACAAAAAGGTTGAAACCGGTCTGGGTAGTGACCTCTCCTCATAATGTAATGACAGTATTACATCTCCTAGGAGCTGTGTTTTTACATTATGAGAAAATATCAAGGATAGCGAGGGAGCTTGCTCCACCTTTACTTCTAGTTGCCTTGGTGTTGTACTACCAGGTGGTCACTTACGCTTGGATTTGCCGATAGTTCTTCGGCATGAAACTCTTAGATCGTAGTTCTCGATCTTAGAGTTTCTCATACTGGCTGATAAACAATAAGGGATTTTTATCCCCTTAACTTAATTAACTTCACCAGAAAAAATAGCCGTTTGGCTTTTCATCTTAGGCATCATAACCTCTTTATTTCTGCATGTCAGGGCATTCCTCATCATCACCATTATACGATGTGACACATCTTCACAACTTGTGCAATGATCCCTGAATTTCAGGTGCCTGTCCACCGCCACTCTCAGGTCTCTCATCTCCTGTACCCCCTTTATAGTTTCCCCACCAAGTGTAAACTTTGCATCCCTTCATTGCTTATCAAATCTCAAAACCTTACACTCTGCAACATTGAACTGATAGTTCCACTTACCTGCCCATTCATGTAATCAATTCAAGTCCTCATATAAGACCAATAACATCTGCTTGAATATAACCAGGAGTGTGTTGGGACTGGCTCGCACCGACTTGTGCGAGCTGGTTATTAAAATTTTTCAAATTTAGCGAGCCGGTTGTTAATGTTTTTAAGTCGGGCGAGCCAGTTATTAAAATTCTTTATGAAAGGATAGATGATGAATGGCTGTATATACTTTTTCTCGTAAATATTTTGAAATTGTATAATAAACACTTACATACATTATTATTATCAAAAATAAATGCATAAAGGAGAATTCACAAAACACAAACTCAATTTACGAACAGGAATTTTAAGCTATTTCATTTACTAAACAATGTCTGCATTCATTAAAACACAAACATTATCAAAACTCCCAAACTGGGTATTTGAATAAACAATAATGCCTTATTTTTCGGCGAATTTCCAAGAACTTGCAACATCAAGTTCTTGGAAATTTGATAAATACAAAATACTATCGATAAATACAAAAATTCGTCGCGACGGCTAGTCTCTGGTCATCTGATCGACTACGAGTGGTAGGTAATATTAGTGTTGCATTTTTCTTTGTTCAGGATTTCATTTGATAATAGGTAAGTTGTAGGTAATATAGGAAAATTTTCTTTAATATATGTTTTTATTTCGGTTTTTTCTTTTTTTTTTTTTTAATAATTAAAATAATTTTAATCAGGGTTAGAGTTTTGCAGTCAAAAAAGCGGATAACCATTAGTTGAAAAAATGAAATAGCACGAAACTTCTAAAACATTAAAAGGACAAAATCTGAAGAAGCAGAAACAAAGACATCTGAAGATACAATAGAACTTTGTGAAGAATCAAATTTTTCATAAAGCGAGCCGGTTATTAAAAATTTACCAACACACCACTGAATATAACTGACCTTTTCCTGATGTGTAGAGAATTCCAGATCATGTGACCTCAATTGCTATGGTTTAACTCAGTACTGTCCAAATGGTAGCTCCCAGAATGAAATTTTGTAATCCTCCAAAAAAATAAACCAAATTTTATTTCTGAATTTTCTTGATATATCAACATTTTGCAGTTCCTGAATTGTATCAACCAACAGTGTATGATTATAGGTCTACAATCTTACTTTTTTAATACATGTGATTAATATTTATTTTATTGCAAAATCATTGCATACACTTTCAGCTATATGTCTCCTTTCTTTTAGGCTTTCACGGTGATCCGAATGCATTTTTGAAAATTATGGAGACAACTACCGTGTTTGAAAGAAAACTTTAGTTTAATATAACTAAAATCTACAATTCGACGTTTCGACCTTTATGTCAAGGTCATCTTCTGGAGCATACAACTATACACAGAAAAAAAGCTACAACAATTATAGTAGTGGTTGGTCAGTATCTTTAACAAACCAGTTTGATTGTAGTGTAGCTTGTTTTTTGTGTATAGTTGTATGCTCCAGAAGATGACCTTGACATAAAGGTCGAAACGTCGAATTGTAGATTTTAGTTATATTAAACTAAAGTTTTCATTCAAACACGGTAGTTGTCTACATAATTTTCAAAAATGCATTCAGCTATATGTCCTTTGTTACTGACTCCTTGAATGCAACTTACTTGGTACATATGACATGACTGGGGAAAATGTTGGAGTTGCTGGTTTGATGAAAAGAGAAGGAATCAAATCTCAAATGTTACATTACATTGTACACTGACAAGTATTATGTGGGTCTTTGCTGGAACTATCTAATACAATGAACTTGGTACAAAAAATAAAAAAAGGTAATTAAGGGCTGAAACCATGCTTTTAAGCATAGAAAATTTAAAACATTTTAAGATGTATTATGTCAGATACAGTGGCTTGTTTCTACACAATACTTGGTGGAGTGCTGGAAAATGTTCCAGTGAAAATTTTCAAACTTCAGAAAGAACTCTTTATTGGAAGAAATAAAATGTGATACTGAGCTAAAAGTCTCAACGATGTTGCTTTCCTCGACTTATATCACATATTATTTGATGATGTTAAATATTACCCTGAAAGGGAAAGACCATTATATTTAATCTTTAGTCATATAGGTGACTTTCATAACAAGCCTTTATCAAAGGGAATTATGAACTTCATAAAGCAGATGAAATTATTAGAGCTTGATCAGAGACTGGAGAAGAATTGTTAGAACTTTTTTTTTTCCACTGAGAAATAAATGTCCAGATGTAAGAGATTTATAGGATTCAAAATGATTTTAATGTTTGGAAATATTTATGTGACAAGGGGCTTTCTGACAAATACAAAGTCAAACCACAAAACTGTATGAAAAGACTCTACTCTTGAACAATTACATTAACTTTCAACAACAAGTATTGAAGTGAACATGCAACGACTTTTATCCATAAAACTCACATTAACTTTTCAAATTTTAAATTTTAATTATTCTAATATTAATTAAAAGAGCTTAAAAGTTTAATAAATTATGCAGGATATTTTTATATTTACATCATCTTGTATATATTTAAAAAAATAAAAAAATGGTCCACCATCTAACTCTTAAAGACCTTGGCCAATAGCTTTATAAATGTTGGACAACACTGATCTTACTAATCATTCTGTAGTGGTTACAGATCTAAAAAAAACAGCCTTTTCCAAAAGCATAGTATTTGGACCACAGCATAAACACACAGCATAGCATAAGCATATGGTACAAAATGGCATTACTTCAGTAGAGTCCTTTAATGAAGAATCATTCAAGGAATTTCTCAAGGCTTTCTATACTCTCTTCTCTCCCGTAGTCCTAAATGGACCGTTGGGTCATTCATGGCTGATAGGTGATTTTCTTTGTTAGCCTCCTCCAATCATCTCGGTCTTGTTCTTGATGTCAGTTGAGAAAGGGAGGAATTTGTCCATTTCTTGATGTTATCAATCCATTTTAATTGAGGTTGGCCCCTAACCCTTGGTCCCGGAACGATTCCTTCTAGTGCTTGCTTTGGAATGCCCTCTCTACATGTCCGCCCTATTTCATCTGTCTTCTTCTAATGACTGTCAGAATATTTTCCCTTCTTCTCCCGTCTATTGAATCAATCAGTTTTTGGACATTTTCATTGGTTTCGTGAGCGGTATAGGGAATTCTCAAAAGTCTTCTGTAAGTTTTCATTTCAAAAGACAGGAGTCGCCTCTAATCTTCCATCAATAAAGTCCAGGCCTCACAACCATACAAGAGGATAGAATTCACTAAGATGTCAATTAGTCTTAGTCTGGTTGTGATTGCTATTCTGTTATCTCCCCACAATGGTTTTAATATCTGTAGGGCCACGGTTGCCTTAGCAATTCGGTATTTAATGTCAGTTTTTGAACAACCATCTTGACTCAACGTGCTTCCTAGATAAGTGAACTTGTTTACATTTTCAATTTATTTATTGCCAATTTGTATCTTTAAGAATTCAATATCTGATTTTGAGGTTATCATTGTTTTTTGTATTAAAAACATTATGTATAATCCATATTTTTTTAATGTTCCGAAAACGCGGCTGGTTATCTCTTGTAATTCTTCACTTTCTGCCAGAAGATCGATATCGTCTGCAAAATGTAAGTTATTTATTCTTAGTCCGCCAATTCCAGTGTCATATTCATGAAGAGCTTCATCTATGACATATTCCAGAAAACAATTAAAAAGAAGAGGGAACAAAATGCATCCCTGTCTTACCCCCTGTTCTGCCCGGAATGGTTCACTGCTGTAATTTTAAATTTCAATTCCCATATCAGATGAGGAATAAAGAGATTTAATAATCCTAATGATTTTGTTGTCAATACCATAATGTTCTAAAATTTTCCATAATGCCTCATGCCATATTGAGTCAAAAGCTTTTTGAAGGTCTAAAAAGTTGTGACAGATTATTCTGTTATGTTCTATGTATTTGTCACCTAGTATGTGTATTGTAAAAATATGGTCGATTGTACTACTGGAAACCCGCTTGTTCATCTGATAGTCTGCTTTCTAATTTCTTTTCAATTCTTGACAATAGTACTTTTAACAGGATTTTGCTTGGATTACTAATAAGACTTATTGTTCTGTAGTTGCTACATTTATTGATGTTTCCCTTTATAAGAATAGGTAGAAGGACAGAAGTCTGCCAATCAGAAGGCCAAGTTTCTGTGTTCCATACGTCCGGGAATAAATTTAGCAAGGTGTCAATGATGATGTCACCTCCTTCATGTATCAGTTCCATTGTAACACCATCAATTCCCTCAAAAATAGGTGATTTTCCTATTTTTGAGGAGCTAACTGCTGCAATGACTTCTTTTAATATTGGGTAATCTCTTTCCTCCGAACCTCCTGGCAAAATTCCGCCCAAAATATCATCAGTCAGTTGAGGGTCCTTTTGAAAAAGCTTGGTTGCGTAACATTTCCATCTATCAACTATTTTCTGGTTGTCCATGACAGGAGTTCCATCTTCATCTTCTATGCTCCAATTAATTGCAGTAAAAGGTTTGGTTAACTTATTTATAATCTGAAAAGCACTTTTAGAATTATTTTTATTTAAGTCCTCTTCTATATTATTGCATTCATCTAATATCCATAAGTTTCTAGCATGTTTGATTTCTTTTATAATAATCTTAGTACTATTTTTATACTGTTCTCTATTATCACCGCTATTAATAATAGATTTCAAATATCTTCTTTCGTTGCATAGGTCCAAAATATTTTTGGTTATCCATGGTTTATTTATTTTCCTTTTGTATCCAAGGATTTCTTCAGCTGTCTCAGTTATCTTTTGTGAGAAATATTTGGTTTTAGATTCGATATTATTATATTTCTTGAAGCTTGTGTCAAAAATTTGTTTTAATTTGTATTTATATAGTATATTTATTTGGAGATCTTTTAATTTTTCTATATTATATCTTTTACAAGTTAATTTTGTAGGTAATATTTCTCTCATTTTTATATTCACAGTTGTGATGACCATGTTGTGGTCGCTGCCAATGTCGGTTCTAGAAAATGATCTGATTCTTGTGAGGTTGATGGAGTGTTTAAATCTTGTGCTTACAAGGATAAAGTCAATTTCTATTCTGACTTTACCATGATTTTAATTTCTATGTTGACAAATAAATGACTATTTTAATGTTCTTTAACTTTCTGCTTAATCACTGTATATATATATAGTTTCTCTACTGTAACACAGCCCAAAAAGCTTAATGAAGTTTTTTTAATGAACCGTATTTTTATCTATTTCATTAAAATAATTCTTTGGTATAAAGTAGGTACAAATGTGCTCAAAACTATTAATTTTCTGACTACTGTTGTAATCACTGATCAAAACAGTTGCAAAAGAATAATTATAGGATATTTGCAAAATATGAGTATTATGACATGATAGAATTTTGTTTGGATTCAGCACCATGAAATTTATCAGAAACTCCTAATTAATTTCAGTTACAAGTTTATTTTTTTACCAGTTATATTAAATCTAGATTCTTGCTTTGTTCATTAAATTTATGAAATTGATATTTACTAATTATTTCTAAACTAGTACATACAGAAAAAAGTATATGCTATTTACAACAGTTGCATTTGTTAGGTCTTTGCATAAATGATGTCAAACCTTGAATCCCCCCCCCCACTCTTTATGATCTGCTATGGCTAAAAAATTTCCTTGCCCACTGTTACCTCACCTAGACAAATATGACATCACTCTTCTCCCTCCAACCCCCATACTTCTGCTCCAAAACAAATCACCTCCTACCATAACAGAAGTAGAACACCATGTGCCTCCTGTGGTCTTTCAGCACAAGACATCAGAAGAATATAATAAATTTAGTTTAATCCTTTATCCAAGTGTAATGTGCCTGAAAATATCTTCAGGACTGAGGTAAGGTAGTGCAACACCAAGCAACTCCAAGCACAGGTGGACCAAGCTCTCATCACTCCTTCTTTCAGTATCTCCCACAAGGCAAAGCACATCTCCTTGCAGACATGTATACTGCTATTCATTAAGGGAAGGGCCACTATCCATACTGGTTTCGACCTTTATTGAGGTCTCATCAGTGGGAGGCAGACCCAAACATGGAGATACTAAGGCAGAAGCAATAGGAGAGATCATATTTACCTATAGGAGTTGTCAACAGGTGTACCACCTTATTATTGAATTACTCTGGATTTAGAAAAAGATGTTGGAAGTTTATTTTTCACTTGGTTAGACTATAATAAATTTAGTTTAATCCTTTATCATGATCATCATTTATCATCATATGCTCGGAGTTACCTGCTGTTGCACTACCTTACCTCAGTCCTGAAGATATTTTCAGGTGCAAATTTTGTTTGCTTACACTTGGATAAAGGATTAAACTAAATGTATTATAGTCTAACCAAGTGAAAAATAAACTTCCAACATCTTTCTCTAAATCCAGAGTAATTCAATAATAAGGTGGTACACCTGTTGACAACTCCTATAGGTAAATATGACCTCTCCTATTGCTTCTGCCTTAGTATCTCCACGTTTGGGTCTGCCTCCCACTGACGAGACCTCAATAAAGGTCGAAATCGGTCTGGGTAGTGGCCCTTTCCTTAATGCATAGCAGTATACATGTTCGCAAGGAGATGTGCTTTGCATTATGGGAGATACTGAGACAAGGAGTGATGAGAGCTTGGTCCACCTCTGCTCGGAGTTGCCTGGTGTTGCACTACCTTACCTCAGTCATGAAGATATTTTCAGGTGCAAAATTTTTTTGCTTACACTTGGATAAAGGATTAAACTAAATTTATTATAGGCTAACCAAGTGAAAAATAAACTTCCAACTTCAGAAGAATATTCAATGACTAACACCAATAAGTCTTCCAGCCCTAATGTTATCTCTCCAACTGTACTCAAAAACTAGGGTTCGTATCATATAATAAGCTATGATATTTAACTGTCACTTATCTTAATGAATGGAAACTGGCATAAATCGAACCCAATCTAAACTAGAAATATGAAAGTCTACTGTCAAACTACACTGACTGCTCTTACCTCAATCCTCTCCAGAATAATGCAGTCATTAAGTCAACTTCTCCACCACCGAGAGGCCTGCCAATTAATCAGCAACCACCATTATGGATTCTTCAAGTCTAGATCCACAGCTGACCTTTTAGCCCATTACCCACTGATGGACATATTCCATGGAGGCCTGCTCAGTAAATTTCCATCTTAAGCCAGCCTGGTTGGCCAAGTGGTTAGCGTATCTGCTCTCCAGCCAAAAGGCTGCGAGTTCAAATTCTGCTGTGGGCATGGATGTTTGTGACTGTCTGTGAAAATATTAGTGGTGGTGGAAGGTAGATGGCACTGGTGTAGCTGCGGTTCATTGTAGTTTGTGGAGACAGAGTTGTCGAGTAGGTGACCTCCCTCAATGAGTCTTTGGAGTCCCTGGGAGGTGTGTCAAACTTTCTCTCTGGTAGTTCACTGCTTGTCATGGTAGATGACCCCCTCTCTTTGAGCTCTGTATAATGCAGAAATACCTCAGAACTGTTCTATCACCTAACCTCCATCTCCTATACATAAATGACTTACTCTTATTCACCACTAATCCTAACCACAGCTTTACTGATGATACCCACTACATTCATCCTACTCATTTCACAAAACCATGCACTGCTCAAACATCTCAAGCTTCAAGATCATCTCCAAACAGTATCTTAAACAAAGATCACTATACTACTCTTCAGTAGTGCAAAGATAACCTGGTTACATTTAATGCTTCCAAAACAGTCTCGCCTTTATTCTCAACAAAAGGGATCTCAGCTCACCTACATTACCCTGAGTAATCACAAATCGATAAGTTTAAAAAATTAAAATAAATTATACTTGCCAAGAAATTATTTTCTTTTTAATCCTATACCCAAGTGTAATCAAAGTTAGTATGTGAAGTATCTTCATGAGTAGGCCAATGTTGTATATACAAGCTGCTGACTTTGCATCAATTGCCTTGATATCTCATAATACAAAACATTCTTGCCAAGCAAGTATAAATCGCTATTATAAGTTTCTAAGTTTTTATTTATATATATATAGTGGAATGGGAGCCTCTGTAGCTCAGTCAGTACAGATGAAGCCCTTTGGTCAGAAAGACTTCAGTTCAATTCCCGTCAGTGAAGTGAGGAACCTTTATCTGGTCTCCTTCAACTAAAGGTGAGTTAGCCAGTCTCGTATGGAAGTACGGGGTTTCTTCTCTCGGAAACTCGGGTTTTTCGTCCCCCAGATCAGGCAAACCAGCCCGTGAACACACACATTTACAGACATAGGACATGCCGAGAGGCATAGGGCTACCCACCTTATCCTCGATACAGTAGCGGTTAAATGTAGAAAAAATTGTTGACACCACAAGGTAAAAGAGGAGGGAAGGAATAATAATAAGAAGATAGTTCAATGGACAATGGGGTTGCAAGTGCAAAACATGTCAATATTTACAGCTCAATATGAAAGACATCACTAATATAAATGAGACCCACAATAAATCTAATTACTTCATGAAGATCATTAATAAAATTGCAAAAAATGGAGCTACTTTTAAATGAGACAAATTTTACTTTTTCATTTGCATGTGGCAAATTGTTTATTTAAAAAAGACATGCCCTAAACTCAAGAAGTTTGACAAGAATATCCAGAATAGCTTTTACAAACACTCATGCTTGTTAATATAAATTCATAAGCTATATGCAGTACTGTAATATAATTGCAGTGCTTTACACAAAGAAAATCTCCAACTCATTAACACCTAAAATGTCAGATATTCCAAACAATCTTCAATGTGCAAACTACATTCACATATGAAAGGTGCAAGTTTAATAGTATATCCTATAACTTTTCTTTTTTTCTTCATTTTTCCCATATAAAACTTCATATCTTGTGTATAAATCAAAGATGGTAATGATTGCAATAATACTCAAAGGCTAGAAACCAAAGCAATAAACACAACTACTATTCTCTGACCTATTTCTAGATCATTACATCCACACCAGCTGAAGAAGTGTTGCCATAGCAACTGCCATGCCAACCAAGCATATTTAGTCTAGACAGTTTGTGAGCTGTCCAGACTAAAGGTCTAGAGATACATTTCGGTTGTAATACATTTTTTCCCCTTCAAAAAAACCAATCAATTCAGAAAAAATCGTTATTTTTTTCTGAATAAAAAAAAATGAAAACTTAAATTGAACAGAAAAAAGACAAAAATTATTTCATGAAATCCAGTTTGTAAAAAGCTTTATGATAACAATTCAAAAACAGTTCATCCACCATGGGTGTATGAGTCCTAATAATCAAACAGATCAGGTAAGTGTATAAACATACAGACCAAGATTGGACAGTGAATATTCTTCCAGCAACACACAGTTACATTTTCCATCATCATCAAATTCCTGATATGTAACCCCAAGGGGTGTACAGGATAAGATAGTACTACATGAAAAACTTACATCATTACTAACTTACTATCTACAATTTTCCTCAAAATCAATCAGTTACCTGTCAAGGCTAACATTATCAGATCTTATATTTCTCTCTTCTAAGGCACTTTTATCATATCAATCAACCTATATCTTGGTCTTCCTCTGGGTCTTTTTTCTGCCAACCTGGCAGTGATGTTTTGCTAGTCTTTCATTTCCCTTTCTGTTTAAGTGACCATTCACCAGAGATTTGCTCTGCAAACACATTCCTGAATACTAACAATGTTAAGTTCTTTCCTAATATCCTCGTTTTTAATATAATATTGCCAGTGATGCCATCTGTTCATGCCTCTAATCTTTCTTAGAACTCTTATATCTGTGGTCTCTAGTCTTTGGTCAAGTGTTTTATTTCTAACCCAGCTCTCAGATCCATAAGCTAAAATTGGTTTGAACATTGTCTTGTATATAGCTAATTTAGTGTTTTGACTAATTTCTCTCATATTCAATAGAAATTTATTCAGTTCACTTCCTACCATACCAGCTTTGTTGATTCTGCTGTCTATTTCCATATTTAATTTCATAATTAATGGATTGCAAGGAGAAAATCAGTTGTTTGCAGATGATATGAAGCTGGGAAGGGTTATCAGTAATAGTGCAGATGTGGCAACTATGCAAGAGGATTTGAATAAACTAGACGGATGGGCAAATGAATGGGGGTATCGGTTCAATGCAGCAAAATGTAAAGTCTTGAGGTTTGAGATCCATCGATGGGAGGATGCATACTCAATTTGAGGAGCTGTACTAGAGGAAGTAGGGGAGACAAGAGATCTGGGGAGGGGGGTGATCATTGATAGAAAATTGAAATTCAGGGGGCATATTGCAAAGGTGGTGAGGATAACTGAGAGGATTGCTGCAATACTGAGAAGGATGTTGACCTGCAGAGATAAAAGAGTTATCATTACGTTGTATAAGGCCTTGATCAGACCACACTTAGACTATCGTTCTCAGATTTGGTCCCCAGGATTTGAAGGGGATAAATTGACTGTGGAAAGGGTACAGAGGCAGATAACAAAGATGGTTTCAGAACGACTGTACAATATGAGTTATGAGGATCGACTGAGGGAATGTGGACTGCAGAGTATGGTGGACAGAAGAAGGAGAGGTGATATGATCAAGACTTTTAAACTGTTGAGAGGCAGTTACAGGGTAGACATTGGAGAGGTCTTTCACTTGGTAGAACGGTGGGAAGGAGCGATGACAAGGGGCCATCCCTAGAAGTTATGAAAGGAGGCTGTGCACAAGAGGGTGAGGAGTGGTTTCTTTGCGTGGAGGGTGGTTGAACCTTGGAATGCATTGCCTGAGAGAGTGGTTGGAACGGGTAAGGTCAATGGGTTCAAGGAGTAGTATGATAAACTTTGTGTTTCCTAAAAACGACCTCCCACGATGAGTCTTTTGACTCCATGAAGGCATGGATAATAATAATACTACTACTAATAATAACAATTTACCATCTTCACTAAAAATCGTGTCTAAGTAGCTGAAATGTTTTACTTGTTCCATAGGGTCTCCATTCACAATGAAGTTATTATTTTCAATACTTCTTCTGCCGATTTTCATTGTCTTGTTATTGGTGACCTTCATACTACATTTAGTCAGGGAATCTTGTAGACTTATACTGGATTTATTTAGAAATATAGCATCATCCACATAAAGGTAAGAGCTTAACATTTCCAATTTTGATATAAGGTTTAATATCACTTTCCTTCATAATGTGATCCATGGATAATGTACATCCTTGTCTGACACTAGATTTAACATAAAACCATCTTCCTGTACTTCCTTCAATTCTAACTGCTGACTTACAACTGAAATAAAGACTAAATATTGCTTGATATAATGCTCCATTGGCACCCTACAACTATAGCGTTTTGAATAGCTTTTCTCTTGGAACCTTGTCATATGCCTTTTCCAGATCTACAAAATTTAAATACAGATCTTTGTTATATTCCCATGATTTCTCACCTATTTGTTGAAAGTGAAAATCTGATCCTGACACTCTCAATTTGGAATGAATCTTCCTGTACTTCCTTCAATTCTAACTGCTGACTTACAACTGAAATAAAGACTAAATATTGCTTGATATAATGCTCCATTGGCACCCTACAACTATAGCGTTTTGAATAGCTTTTCTCTTGGAACCTTGTCATATGCCTTTTCCAGATCTACAAAATTTAAATACAGATCTTTGTTATATTCCCATGATTTCTCACCTATTTGTTGAAAGTGAAAATCTGATCCTGACACTCTCAATTTGGAATGAATCCAGCTTGTTCTTCACCAAGCTTCCCTTCCACAATCCTTCTCAACCGTTTCTCAAGTATACTTGCATAAATCTTATCAGGAACACACAGTAGGGAAATACCTCTGTAATTCTCAGAGGGAAATAAAACATTCAGTTTTATTTTCCTTTTTATATATGGGTACTATAAGGGATCTACTCCAATCATCTAGAATTCATCCCTCTGACCACGCCTTCTGAACTAAGCAGTATAGCTACTATAAGACTTTCATACCTTCATACTTGAGCATTTCTGGTCCAATATCATCTACTTCCACTGACTGCCTCTCCACATTTCAGGCTTTTAATGGTTTTTTTTCTACTTCAAGTATAGATATGCATTCCTGATTGCATACCTGCTGAGTGTTTTTAACTACTGTGCTGTCACTGATAGTTTCATTCAGCAATTTTTCGAAGTAATTACTGCATACATCAAGGATATCTTTTTCACCCATTTTCATATCACTTTAATCATCCCTCTGACCACGCCTTCTGAACTAAGCAGTATAGCTACTATAAGACTTTCATACCTTCATACTTGAGCATTTCTGGTCCAATATCATCTACTTCCACTGACTGCCTCTCCACATTTCAGGCTTTTAATGGTTTTTTTTCTACTTCAAGTATAGATATGCATTCCTGATTGCATACCTGCTGAGTGTTTTGAACTACTGTGCTGTCACTGATAGTTTCATTCAGCAATTTTTCGAAGTAATTACTGCATACATCAAGGATATCTTTTTCACCCATTTTCATATCACTTTAATCATCTCTAATTCTTTTTAAAGCACTCTTTCCTCCATTTCTGGGCTTTTTCAACAGCCTCCAGAATATTTTTTATATTTTATATAAAATATATTTCAGCTAGTTTTTAACAGTGTTTAGCTTTCTTACATTGGTCTCTGTATTTTCTAAGAGCATAAGCTGACTTATTTGGAAGGAACTTTCGATATGCTTTCTTCTGTTACTTCACTGCCTCTTTAACTTCCTGTGTCCACCATAGAGTTCTGATTTTTCTATCCTTGCAGACAACTTCACCAAAAGTCTTCTCTGACTGAATCAATCAATCTTTTCTTCAGGATTTGCCATTGAATCTCCAAGGTTCCCCTTCTCAATCTCATTCATTTTTTCTTGAATAATGCTTGTGTATTTTAGTCTACAGTTCACATCTGAGAGCTGCTCAACTTTTATTCACTTTAAAACTTTCTTAGATGTTATTCTTTTCAAAATGAAATTCAATTTTATCCTGCTCAAGATTAAATGGTGATCACTTCCAATTTCAAATCCTCTGTACATGTTAGTGTCCTGCAGCAGTGAGAAAACATCACTATCAACAATAACATAATCAATGAGACTTTTCTTATTCCATGCCTCTTCTCTCCATGTGAATTTATGCAATTTTCATGTTGGAACATTGTGTTGGCAATAACTAGTCCATGTCCTCAGCAGAAATCCAACAGGTATTTGCATTATTATTAGCTTTGCTCTTTTCTCCAAATTTTCCCAAAATATTTTTGTATATCTGACAATCATTTCCTACTCTGCTATTTAGATCCCCAACAAGGATCAACTTTTCATTTTTCATTGTGTCAGTTGCTTTCTCTAAAGCATTCAAAAAAATTCCTCCACTTCTACTTTAGTAGAACCTTCTGTGGGACCATAGACACAAATAAGTCTCATTGTCTAGTTTCCCATTCTGATATCTGCCCGCATCACTCTACTTCTTGATACAGCTCAAGTTCAAGCCAGTTCAAGCCTGCAATTTTTTTTTTTTTTTTTTTTTTTTTTTTTTTTTTTTTTTAATGTTTTATTTTAATAATTTTTGGCCAACTACATATACAGGGGTTTAGATTGTTCCAATTCTATGAGATGGTGGAATGGATCTCCACAAAATAAACAAATACATCTTAATAACATTACATATACACATATGTACTACACACATGCATATATATATGTATGTGTATGTGTGTGTGTGTGTGTGCACGCACACACGCTCCACCACTAATAATCTTGTATTTAGTGTTGAATACTATACCTACTACTTCTCCCTGATTGTTATTGCCTGAATATAACATTTTGCATTTATTGCTTACAAAGATCTTCCCAGATTTTGTCTTTTCTTGTTTAAGTCACCCCTATTATGTTGATCTAGTACTTATCCAATCCCTCAACTATCTCCATTTCTTTGCCATTCAGGCTTCTTATTCTGATAGTACTGATCTTGAACTCTGGTGATGTTGAGTTAGAGTGTGTTTCAGGATTTATTCCAGTAGCAGAATTTTCACTGTTCACCCTGATTCCTTTGTGAAAACAATGGGGGAATCTTGTTTAATCAGGCAATTCCCACCCCGCCTTAAATTTTGCCATGTTGTACCATCCTTTTGTATTGTGGTTTAAGCCAATAAGAATATAATTTGTTCAGTTAAATCCCAAATTGCTAGTCCATCCTCGTTCGTTCAGTAACCAGGTAGATGTACAAGAAGGTGAGGATTGAACATTAGGTCAGAAGCCCTGGTCAGTTCTCTGCATTCCTTTAATGGCTATGTGGAGGTCTCCTCTCAGTTATACAGCTTTGACCCCCTTACAGTTACATTTTTTTAAATCTTAAATTTCCTAAGCTGGAAAATTTACAAACATCCATGCTATAACTGAATTCAAACCTCCAACCTGTTGTCTGAAAAATGAAATCCTTAACCTACTCAATGAACTCCAGTAGTACAGTGGTTCCAAATCATATGTAATCATGTGCTGTACAAAATGGAGGCTAAAAAAGAGAAAAAAACAGTAAAGGAAAAAGGTGCACTACTGAAGGAGACTGGCCAATCACACCAAAGGAAAAACAAGGCAATTTATTCTGCCACATGGTAAGCAGGAGGAAGGAAAATTACAGAAGGGTGACAAATGGCTGAAGTGACAGTAGCAAAGTGACTATATAGTAGTACCCTGATTGCAGAGAGGAAGTATATTGGGCACTGAGAAAACGAAGAATGGAAAGGCTGTGGGGGCGGACCAGATACCTGGAGAAGTGTGGAGAAGCGAGGTGTTGGGCAGCGAGGGCATAGACATGTTATGGAATCTGATGAGAAAAATAGCCCAACAGGAAAAGATACCAAAGGAATGGAGGAAAAGCATTCTCGTCCCAATCTACAAGAGAAAAGGAGATGTTCAAGATTGTGGCAACTATAGAGGGATCAAGCTGATGTTACACACGTTGAAGATATGGGAAAGAGTAATTGAAGGAAGGATACGGCGGGAAACAAAAATTGGTGAGGAGCAGTTTGGATTTATACCAGGAGGAGAGACAATGGATGCAATATTTCCGCTAAGGCAATTGATGGAGAAATATAGGGAGATGCAGGTGGAGCTACATATGATGTTTTTAGAACTGGAAAAGGCATACGACAGAGTGGCCAGACAGGAGGTATGGAGGTGTATGATGATGAAGAAGGGGAGGTGTCGGGAAAGTATGTGAAGTTGGTGAAGGAGATGTATGAGGGAGCGAAAACTCAGGTCAGGTCTAGTGTTGGCATGACAGAGGGGTTCCCCATTGTCGTAGGGCACCATCAGAGATCAGCTCTGAGCCCCTACCTCTTTGATCTGGTCAGGGATGTACTAGTGGAGGATGTCAAGAAGGAGGCTCCATGGAACATGATGTTTGCCAATAATATTGTTCTCTGCGAATCATCCCGAGAGAAGCTTGAAAAGACCCTGGAAGAGTGGAGAAAGGTATTGGAGGAGAGAGGCATGAAAATTAACCTGGTCAAGTCTGAATATATATCATCAGGAAGTGATGAGGATATGATCATATGACTCCAGGGTGAAAGGCTAACTTCAGGGAAGAAATTCAAGTACATCAGGTCGGTCGTCGAGAGGAATGGTGACCTGGATGAGAAAATACAGCACTGAATAACATGTGGCTGGATGAACTGGAGGAAGATGAGCAGGGGTCCTGTGTGGCAAGAGAGTGAGTTGTAAGATGAAAGGAAAGCTGTATAAGATGGTGGTGAGGCCGGCAATGCTCCATGGCGCAGACGTGGCCTATAACAAAAGGCACAGGAGAGGAAGATGGAGGTGGCAGAGATGTGGATGTTGAGATGGATGAGTGGTGTGACAAAGAAGGACAGCATAAGGAATGACTACATCAGAGGGACAGTCAAGGTGGGGCCAATCAGTAAGAAGGTACAAGAAAGCAGGCTGAGGCGGTTCGGTCACATAGAGAGAAGGAGTGAGGAGTATGTTGGTAAATGAGTGGAGCGTATGGAAGTGGAGGGAAGGAGGAAAAGAGGCAGGTCCAAACTCAGATGGAGGGATAAGGTGGCAGAGGATCTTAGGGAGAAAGGTTGGAGTCGGGAAGATGCCCTGAACTGGAGAATCTGGAAGAAGAAGATTAAAGATGAGAACACCGACCCTGTTTAACACAGGTTGAGGCATAGCGAAAGAAGAAGATCCCTGATTGGCCTGCCAATCTCTGCATCATCAGCAAACAATTAAACATCTCCTGTCAGGTCCTACCCAAAATCATTAATACATACATTGAACAACAATGATCCAAGGGTTGATTTGTACATCACTGGTTATTCTTATTCTCACAATATTCTTTCTACATTGTCTTCTTGTGGATCTCTTGATTAAATAAGGTTGCCCATCCATTTCACTCCCAACCAATTTATTCTTCAAATCCTACGGATAAATTTAGATACTGCCTCATTTAAGCACTTTTTTTAAAGATTCCCATGCATTGCTGACATTTTTCCCATTCAGTAACTGATGCCATGGGACCAAAGTTGATCATAATTTCTAGCTTTTTAGTTGAGCATGTAGCCTGTTCTAATTGAACATCAATATAATTACACACTTTTCAGGAAAGCACAGCATGATCACTGTCACCAACTGGTCGTAAAAGTCATTCTTAGAGACCGACCCCTTCTGGTGTTATGAAACTAACACTTTTTGACCTCGGGTTCCTTTTTTCACATGCTGCTTGAGAAAGTTGTCTCACAACAATGCAATAAATTCCTTTTCATTCTTATCATTAGATTTTTCTTTTACCCAATCAATGTTTAGATAATGAAAGTCACCTGTAATGATAACTGGTTTAGTGCTCACAAGGCTAAACTGGCGATGCATTTCATCGTCCCCTGCTACTGAACTGCGAGGTCTGAACCAACGCCACCATATATTTCATTCTGTTAGTTTGGCTTCACACCAGATAAACTCAAACTCACTGCTACCTGGGACATTATTACCATAATTGTTTTCTTATGTTTCTACCCTAAATGGACTTAAGTCATCTGATATCATTTGTAGTACTTCCACCCCCCTCCTCTGCTATCTCTTCTGTCATTCCTTAAAAGTATACCCATTACACTTGATCCCACTTACCATATCTGATAGTCAGGTTTCACGAATGCCAACATTAGGCTACAACGTATTCAATAACGCATCAAACTCAACTCCTCTGTTTCTGATGCTTCTGGCATTTGTATATAGAGATAAAAAATTACCACCTAGCCTATTCGTATAATTATATAATCAATCTATTCGGCCTTTCACTTTTCCCTCCCCAGATAGACAAAAGGTTTGAATCCAAAGCATATACTTTCACCCCTCTGCCAGATGCATAAGCATGTTCAAAGCCATTGATATCTTTATCATGTTTGCATATCATAGCTGAAATTTTACACACATTTTCCAAATCCCTCCCTCCTTGATGATTTAGTTTCCCTGACTCTTCATTAGGTTCCCAATAAGAAATTTACCAGGTTCCTGATCCCAAATGAATTCAAGTGCAGGCCATCCCTCTTATACAAATCTTTTCTGCAATCAAACACACTCCACATATCTAAAAGCTCGCATCCAATTCTTCTACACAGTCTATAATAGAAAGGATTTATTTTTGACACATGCAAGCAGGTTTTTTAGTGAAATTTCAATAATTCAGGTTTTTAACTTTACAATTCAGAAAAATCAACCTTAGAAGATTCTTTTTAGACAATATGCCATAAGAGTCAAAGCCAGATAAATGGGAGGAGATCTCCACATCACCTTTAGAGAAGGTGAAGACTTCACTAGAGCTTCTGAGCCTCTAATCAGTTCTCTGAAGGTGCCCAAATCCTCACCTTCATGTGGTGCACCCCCATTAGTAGGTATTCATTAGGTATCTAGTGGATACCTACTACTAATGTCAGTGGGGCATTGCCCAGTTAAACAAGACCCCCACCCACCCCTGTTGTTTTTGTCAGAGAACCAGGGAAAACAGTGAAAAGTAAGCTACTGGAACAAACCCCAACTCAACATCTAGAAGAAGAACAAGCCCAAGGCCAAAAGAAATGATATGAACCATCAACATAAGTAGTATCAAAGGAAAGGAAATCGAACTTGCAGAAGAACTGAACAAATGCCATGTGGGTAAAATTAGCATTACTGAGATGCAGAAAATTAAAAAAAGGTGATAAGCAAAAATGATCAAAGAAAGGAAAGAGGAAGTAGCAATAGCATTTAACACCAAACATGGTGATAAACTTCTTGGTTGGAGGGCAATTTCAAGTAGAGTTATGTGAGCAAACTTCAAAATGGAGAAATGGACAACCCCACAGATGTTCAACTAAGGAAGAAGTGGAGAAATTTTTCGAGTCATTAGGACAGGCCACTAACATAAAGAAAATGGAAAAAAGCGGTCCTTGTTGGAGACCTAAACAGCAGAGTAGGAAATGAATTCCCCCAAGCATTTAAACAAAACATTTCTTTCAGAGAGAACTGTTTTGGGAAAATTTGGAAAAAAGAGCAAGACTACTAATAATAAGTATTTGTTGGATTTCTACTCAGGACATGGACTAGTCATTAGTAACACCACGTTCCAACATAAAGATATGCACTAGTCAATGTGGAGAGAGAGAGAGAGAAGACATAAGAAATAAGAAAAGTCTCATTCATTATGTTATTGTTGACAGTGATATCTTCATTCTGGTGTTAGGGATACAAAAGTATAAAGAGGATTTGAAAATGGAAGTGACTATCACTTAGTTTTAAGTAGGATAAAAACAATTATCACATTAAGAAGAACAATGTACAAGAAAGTTTTCTTTGCTCAACTTTAAAAAGAATTAAAGTGGAGCAAACATGCTTAAACTTGAAGTTATTTTTAATGTGATATTTATTTTTAGCTTTTGCAGGTAAACTGCATGCAGGCTCCACTATACAAACATTATTGAAGAAAAAAAATGAAAAAGCTTTGCGACAAATGATTAGCCATTTTGACTCTTGGGAGTTAGACCTGGCATATTTAAAAACAAGAACCAAATCTTGGAGTCTCAATAGCAAACTCTGAAGAAAACACTGATTGATTCAGCCAGTGAGATATGTGATAAAGTTGTCTGCAAGGTTAGAAAAATAAAAACACAATGGTGGGCATAAGAATTTAAAGAAGTAGTCCTGGAAAAGAAGAAAACATACTGAAAGTTGCTACCAAATAAGTCAGATGATGCCCTAAAAGAAAAGAGCCAAACTATATGTAAAAGAAGTTAAACAAAAACCATGTGAACACCTTCCTGATAAATATCAGGAAAAGCACTGTAAAAGAAATCCAAGATTACAATAGTGACACGAAAACTAGATATGTGATGTAATTACTTTGAAAGACTGTTAAAGAAACAAGCAGTAATAGAACAGTCCTAAAAGATTTTCATTCAAGAGAAATGCAAATAGGAGTACATATCAGTACATGAGTTAGAAAAAGCTATCAAAAGCCTGAATTCTGAAAAAGCAGTTGGAGTGCATGATATTTGACCAAAAATTCAACAGTTCAGTCTCCTGTGATGTAACGTCTGAGGGGGGGAAAAAAGATAAGTCGAAAGAAAAGATAAAAAAAATTAATTATTAGAAATATATTATAACTTTAGCATACATTTTAAGTCTGGTTTAGTTGTGATTGAGTGTGGAATGTTTATACCTAGAAGTTATCAAGTTTGAAGTACATTTTCAGTATATTACTTAGTGTGTTCTTTGTGTATTGTACATTTCCAATCTTTCAATTGTAGCAGACACCATACTACCACTTATTAATTCATTTATTTACCCAGCCTACCAACATTTGAAGATCACATTTTATGAAGTATAACACAGAATTTTGTGGCATGCTTCACCTGTGGCATGTACACTTCCTGTTATTTAAAAATCTGACAGGTTAGATGCAGATCAGGTACTACTTGTTTGCAGGAAATGCAGACAGTGGAAAGAGTTGGTTGATGTTGATTTAAGTATCTCAGATAGCTCGGGTTCCAGTGATAAGGAAACGTATTTGCTGGCAGTTACTAATAGTGCAATTGACAGGGAGGAAAGTGAGTATCATGTGGTAGATTTCATATTAGATGGTGAGACTGGAGCTATGAAAGACCTGAAGAATGGCACCGACTGTGTCAATGAATCTCAAGTAAAGATAGGATTGGAGAGGGAGATAGAGGTAATGAGAATATGAAAAATGAGTTGACTTATGCAACAGGAGAGAGATCAGAAAACTAGAAAGCTGAATGATGTGAGATGAACTAGAAGTATGAGAGAAAGTTATGGGAACGAGAGAGGGAGGGATGGAAAGAGAGAAGAAAAAAAGGGTGAATAAGGGAATGAGAGAATGTCGAGAGAGTACAGTAGCAAGGGAAAGCGAGATATAAGAAAGACATAAGTGGGAGAACAAGGAGGGAGAATGTTGGACGAGTGAGGGATGCAGGTGAAAAAGGAATGGATGGATCTGTGAGGGGGGGGGGATATATGGAGATTCAATAATTCATGGTGTGCAGAATAGAATGTTAGAGGAGTGCTCGGCTGAAGGAATGATAGTGTGTATGTATATATATATGGCAATAAAGCAAGAATATGGTGTTATGAACTGTGGAGTGGAAAAGTGTGAGTGGAGAAAATAATGAGTATTTTATCCAGATGTGATGATGCAGAATTCACAAGGAAAACAGCAATAATGAATGTGAGGATATGTCAAAAGAGAGGTGGGGAATATGTGGATGACTGGAGTGCATCTGAGGGTAGAAGAGAGCTGCATTCAAGAGACAGACTGCATTTGAACATGGAAGAGCATAGGCATCTGGAGAGACTGTTGTCCTCAGGACCAGGGCCGCCTGGGGGGGGGGGGGGGGGGGGTGACATCTTAGACTTTAGTAACGGCCCGGCATCGAAAAGGGCCCGACCGTCAGGCCCCGACGTGTCACATAACTGTGTTTATAATGCATGGTTTTAATTCTCGTAATAATACAACAATAATAAAGGATAATGGCATATCGAGAATGATACTATGTTTTGTTTTAGACAGACGGCTACGCTCTTTAGCTCGCCGTGAATGTCCAGAAGACACTGATTCTCTCGGCACGAATTGCTGCAGTTATGGTGGGTGATGATGTCAATTGGCATTCATGTAAGGTTGTTGTTGCAGTCGGCTGCACTTTCAGCAATAAAAGAGCTTCATTAGATCATCAATGCTACAGGAAAGATTAAACGGCCTAGCTTTGCTATCAATAGAACATGACCTGACAGTGAAAATTGATTATGACGAGGTGATTAAAGATTTTGCAAACCATAAAGTGAGGAAGTGGATGAGGCAATAAAAATTCTCTTTTTATTTAATGTTTGTATTTTGTATGGTATGTAATGTATCAAATTTTGAATTTATTGTACACTTTTTAGACAGACGGCTACGCTCTTTAGCTCGCCGTTGAGTGTCCGGAAGACACTGATTCTCTCGGCATGGATCACTGCAGTTATAGTGGGTGATGACGTCAATAGGCGTTCCTGCAAGGTTGTTGCAGTCGGCTGCACTTTCAGCAATAAAGAGCTTCAGTAGATCATCAATGCTACAGGAAAGATTAAACGGCCTAGCTTTGCTATCAATAGAACATGACCTGGCAATGAAAATTGATTATGATGAGGTGATTAAAGATTTTGCTAACCATAAAGTGAGGAAGTGAATGAGGCAGATGAGGCAATAATAATTTAAAAATTCTCTTTTTATTTGTATTTTGTATGGTATGTAATGTATCGAATTTTGAATTTATTGTACACTTTTTTTAAATAAATGTTTAATGTTTAATATGACTTTTTTTATTAAACAAAAGTGATGCACTTTTTTAAGTGGAGCCTGGACCACAGACTTGTCACGGTCCCGAAAATTTCTCTCAGCGGCCCTGCTCAGGACAAGTAAGAGTGTTGGAGCAGGAAAATTAGATATGTTTCTTTATACAAATGTTTATGTTTCTATATATAAATTTCAGGAGTATCAATAGGAACAGAAGTAAAAGAGTATAGCATATTCTGGCAGGACAGGAAAAGCAAACAGGCTGGTGGAGTGTTACTTATAAGTGACAAGATGAGCCCTCTGAGAATGGAGAATTTGGAAGGAAATGGCACCGACAGTTTTGAAAGTGTATGGCACACAAGTGTGCAAGCTAACTGTCATAGCACTTGATCAGGCTGTTTAAATCTCAGCACTGGCAGGGTCCCAAGAGTGTGAAAAAGCAAGCAAAAATAGTTCCTTCACATAAAAGAGGCACTAAGACAGCAGCAGCAAATTACAGAGTAATCATTATCTCAGGAATGTCAATTAAGTAATTAGAAAAGTTGGCTAAAAGGGGAGAATTCAGGAAAAGGTTGACAAGAATACAAAGAAAGATGCAAGAAAACTATGTGTTAAACGAAGCTAAACAAAAATCATGAGACTTTTGGAAAAATATGGAAGACAAATATTATGATGGTGGAATAACGTTCTTGAGATTGTTGAAATGCTGACAAATGGAAAAAAAAAGTTGTAAGAGGAATTGTGGATGATAAAGGTGACAACTAAATATTCTGAATGTTAAGAGTAATTACTTTGAAAAAATTAAATGAAACAAGCAGTGACAGAATGGTGGTAGAAAAGAGGAATGCAATCAGGAATGTATATCAATACTTCAGGTAGGAAAAAACCATCCAAAACCTGAAATGGGAAAAAGCAAATGGACTTGATTCAACTATAAATACTCAAATATAGAAAATAAAAGTTTCATGGCAGCACTACATAATTCAGAAGGCATGGTCTGAAAATATAATCCTGGATGTGGAGAAGAGCACTCATGCGATAAATCTATAAAAAAAAAAAAATAAGGGAAATAAAACTGAATGTGAAAATAAATCCATATAATTTCTTAACTATTTGTCTCACAGTAAACATCTGATTGTGGCAACTGTATTTGGCCTGAACTCTGCTATTTCTTTATAGTTACAGTTGGGAAGAAATAGCAGAATTCAGGCCAAATACAGTTGTCATAATCAGATGTTTACTGTGAGACAAATAGTTAAGAAATTATATGGATATAGCAAGGATCTTTATTTAAGCTTTGTAGATCTGGAAACAGTTGAAAAGTTAAAAGCACTTGAAACCCAGGGAACTGAAAAAACATATATTGAAACACTAAAACATATTTACAATAATGCAACTTCTGTAATTAAATTATATAAAAACAGTGAAAAGTTCCCAATACAAAAAGGCATCCGGCAAGGCGACACCATATCTCCCAATTTATTTACAGCTGCACTAGAGGAAGTCTTGAGAAGCCTTGATTGGGAAACAAAAGGAATAAACATAAATGGAGAAAGGCTGCATCATCTGAAATTTGCAGATGATATTTTCCTAATAGCAGATAATCTTGCAGATCTGGAAGAAAGGCTAAATCAGCTAAATGAAGCCTCCAGAGTAATTGGATTAAAAATAAATAGAGAAAAAACAAAAATAATGATGAATAAATATATTAACCATAGAACTGTCAAGGTTGAAAACCATGAAATAGAACAAGTTACTTCATATGTTTGGGTTATATGTATATTTGGGCCAATTGTTATCCTGTAAAATAGGTCTTTGCACCAAAATAGCAGGAAAAAGACCCACGAGACTAAGAGTTTTGTTGGAAGTTTTTGCACTTGGTTATACTATAAGATCCCAAGAAATTATATACTTGGTTTAATCCTTTATCCAAGTGTAAGCAAACAAGAACTGCGGCAACTCGTATATAGAAGCTTATGACTTCACATCACTTGCCTTAGTATCCCATAATGCAAAGCACATATCCTTACAGGTATGTATAATTATGGGAAGGGACACTATCCAGGCTGGTTTCAATCTTTATTGAGGTCTCATCAGTGGGAGCCAAACCAAGAGGTGATGCCAAAGTTGAAGCGCAGAAGTCATATTTTCATATATGAGTTGCCAAAAGGCGTCACACCATATTATTAAAGTACTCTGGATTAGAGAAAGTTGTTGGAAGTTTTTACACTTGGTTATACTATAAATTAAAGATAACAAGAAATTATATACTTGGTTTAATCATTTATCCAAGTGTAAGCAAACAAGTTTGCACCTGAACTATTTTCAGGAATGAGGTAACTCGTATACAGAAGCTTATGACTTCACATCACTTGCCTTTTGGCAACTCATATATGAAAATATGACTTCTGCATTACTTCAACCTTGGTACCACCTCTGGGTCTGGCTCCCACTGATGAGACCTCAATAAAGATCGAAACCAGAAGTTATTTTATCTCTTCATAAGTCACTATGGAGCCTCCGTAGCTCAGTCAGTATAGACGAAGCCCTTGGGTCAGAAACACCTGAGTTTGATTCCCATCCAAGACGTCATGAACCTTTATCTCTTTTGACTAAAGGTAAGTTAGCTGGTCTCGTACAGAGGTAGGGTTTATTTTCACCCAGAAACTTAGGTTTTTCATCCCCAAGAAAGGGCAAACCAGCCCGTGAACACAAGCATCTACAGACATAGGATACACCTGGAGGCATAAGGCTAGTCACTTTATCCTCGATACATTAGCAGTCACTGCAAGATAAAAGAGGAGGGAAGGAATAAGAAAAAAAAATTAATAAGTCACTATATAGCTAATGGGTTTCTGTGGGGGAGAGAGGGGATTGGTCAAACTACTGTACTGGCCCAAAGAGTGCTCCTATGAGAACAGGTTGAAGCTTTGATATTACATAGTTCAAATAATAGGTAAATAAAAGAGGACATAATTGAAAGATAACTTACTAAAGAGGATTTACAGATGCTAAAGAAATCCCACATGTCATCAGCAACACAAGTCAAGAATGTGGTGAATGAATAATATGAGTTGTGAATGAGTTCAAGGAGAAGTACAACTTGTATTATATTAATAATGGTTACAATGGACGTTCCACAAGAACTGTTAGAACCCCTTGAGGATGCCTGGTTAATAATAAATGATCGCAATATAGGTTATACCATTAATGATCTAAAGAGAATCTTAGGCATCACCATGGGCCAATTGCATTGCAGAAGTATATTTGAGGAATAAGTACTAATATGCTACAGGTCATACTACTTGATGTATGAGATTATCCTTTAAATATACACTATGTCGTTAAAAGTATTCAGTGCAATGCAAATTTCGAATCCTACCACATGCAAATATTCAGGGAGTGTTTGCGAAACGAAAGTCTAGTAATAAAAGGTAGAATGTGTTGCATGCTTTGTGCTTTACTTGATGTCAAGATGCCACGTTCAGCTGAAATGACATGCTTCCAACATGGGATGGCAGTTAGTTGTCACATCAGTGGTCTTTCTATCTGTGGCAACTAACTGCCATCTGTAACTTTCTATCTGTGACAACTAAGCAAGTCAGTGAGTGTCGGTGGCCCTGGGAGGCCACCGACACTCATTGACTGATATCGATGAACTCTGTCTTAGAATGTTTGAGCATCGCACATATCATCAGCAACAGACCTCATAGCCAACCTGGAAAATGCTGCGGGGACATCTGTCAGTACTAGAACTGCACACAGAGTTACATGACTTAAGTTACCATGGCAGAGCTGCTGCTAACAAGCCAAACATCACCCCTCCCACAACCCTCAATGCCAAATTTTGGACTGGTGTCTTTCACACCATTCCTTGACCATAGATGATTGAAAAATGCTTGTGGGGAGAGACAAATCACACTTCCTGCACAACTTCATGCTTCCAATGCTCTGGAAGTACTTCGGCAGTAACCCTTGATTGTTTCAGCATGACAATGCTCCATACCATACTGCATGTCCGAGACTGGTTTCCACAAAACAACATCAAAGTGTTTCATCCCAAATATGTTCAATGTGGTTGATGTCTGGACTCAGATGAATTAGAACACTAATATGCTCCATATCACATCAGTAATGGGGATAAATTTGCATAAGGAATGAAAGAATATTTCTTTTGCAATATATCAGAAATTGGTTAAAAGCATGCCCCAAAAGGCAGCTGCTGTCATTCAGGCGAAAAGTGCATTTAGTAGTAGAAATGTAATTAAAACGATTTTTTTTTTTACCACAACTATGTGTCCAAATCCTTTTGTCAACATAGTGTATATAGGGTAGCCCATAAGTCATGAAGAGATTTAAACATTTAATAACTTTATTTATTATTTTTTCGTTACAATAAAATACAAAACCTGGAGATTTTTTTTTATTAGTTATGGAAAACACACACATGTAAATACCTTGCATTTTTGGCTTTACAAAGACAGATCTTTTCTACAGCATGTTCCATGACAACTATTAATGTTTATGGCTGCAGTCTCCCAATTTTTGAATGAATGTTTTCCTTCAGCTAAAAATAGTCTAAAAAAAAAATGTAGACTATTTTGGTTTGTTGTTGTATTGTGAACTTAATCCCAATCACGATTTATGGATAAATCATGTGTGTGTGTGTGTGTGCGCATCTGTGTAGCAAGCTGAAATTAAATGCAAAATATTAAAGTTACATCACTACTAAATAAAAGCTATTATCATGGAAACAGTGTCATTAGTATCATAGGAATTGCCATGGAGTATGAAAACTAATCATAGGGCCATACTAATGATTATTTACACAATGCTTAGCCAGCCTGGTTACATATCCACTTATATGTAAGTAGTAAGGTGGTTAGCATATCCACTCTCCAGCCAAAAGGCTGTGGGTTCAAATCCCAGTGTGGGCATGGATGTTTGTGATTGTCTTTAAAAAAAAAAAATTAGTGGTGGTGGTCGACTTTAAAAGATGGCATTGGTGTAAATCAATACTTCCCAAACTGTGGGCCGCGGCCCCCTTGGAGGCAGTAGATTTTGTTGAGGGGGTGGTGAAATAATTAAAACAAATTTAAAATGTTTTAAGACTAAGTAGATTTTTTTTTTTATCTTAAAAGAAACATATTTAATTTTTATTATTTATTCTTTTTTTTTTTTTTTTGTTCTTTTTTATATTTTAATGGAAAAAAAATCGCACACTGGTGCGGGTTCACAAATTTGGCTTCCTGCGTAATTCAGCGCTTAATAAATATTAGTAAATATATGCTTATTCATGCAAGTTTCATTTCAAAACAGAAATCTAAGAATTGCAGTTTCAAATATTTCACCTGATATTGACTTTTTGTATAGCAGTATTGAAACAATAAATTGTTATTAAACTACTTTTAAGTTTTTAATTCTTTCTTTATTACTAATCGTTTTATGTTTCATGTGCTTGTACTGCAAATGTACAATAACAATATATCTATTTATATAAAAATATGAGATAATGTGCCATGTCAAATATGTATGTAAGATGCTAAAAATGTAATATTTGCATTTGATTTTTGCAATATTCGCTGTGTATGTTTTGTATTGAATATAAATATAAAAAATATTATAATAATATATGTCTATATTACGATTTTTTTCAAGGGGGCCGTAAAATATTTGAATTTTTCCAAAGGGGGCCCTGACATCCAGAAGTTTGGGAAGCATTGGTGTGGATGATGAAAGTACTTGCGGTTCATTGTAGTTGGTGGATTTAGTGGTGGAGACTGAGAGTTGTGGAGTAGTTGCCCTCCCTGGAGGGGTCAGGTAATAATAATATCTCTTTCTCTCTCTCTCCTCTTAAAATCTCATTCATTGACAAAGCACTCACAATTACTTTTGGCAGCCCATCCCAATCATTCATTTCATTCAACCTTCTCCAAGCAAGCCAATATGCTTCCTGCAACATTATTAACTACATGCGTACACAACTTCCATGAGCAACTCTTTGTTCTCTCCTGTTCTTATATATTAGAACATCTCTTCAGCATCTACTTCATAAAATCCCTTTAGTAATTTAAGTTAAGAGATATTACATTCCATATTGTTTCTTAGCCGAATAAGAAACTCAAAAGAGTTTCATGCCGAATATAGAAACTATATATACTTCGGCAATTCCAAACGTAAGCAAACACCTGGATAGTGCAGCACCTGACCCATTTGGAAGTGCAAACTTAGGCAACTCATAGCAAGGGTGAAGCAAGCTCTGATCACTTACTACAAGTTGCCTCAGTTTGCACTACCAAATACCTGGATAGTGCTGCACTATCCAGGTATTTGCTTATGCTTGGAATTGCCGAACTTCATATAGTTTCTATATTTGGCATGAAACTCTTTGAGTTTCTTATTCGGCTAAAAAACAATATGGGATGTAATATCCCTTAACTTAAATAAGTTCATGTCACCGAATTGAAGCCTTTGGCTCTTGATATAATTAGTCCCTTTAGCAATTTAAATGCTTCTATCATAGCCTTCTTTTTTTTGGCCTGTTAACTGAACTTTGTAACCCACAAACCTCCAGTCTATCTTCATAGCATGCACTCCACTGACTAGTCATCATTTTAGTCACTTTTTTTTTTTTTTTGGATCCTGTCCAACACTTAAAGATATACAAAAAACCAGGCAACCAAAGATGTACCCACTTTGCCCATGCACATCTCGTCTCACCTGAAATTTTTACTACACACACACATAATCTGTACTTAACCATTCAAGATCGGCAGGTTAATCTGAAACACATACCCAATACATAATTAAGTTTGTCAAAAAAAAAAAAAGTAAAGAACTGCAGAATGCATTTCAGGTAGTCAATGCAATACTGCAAATGACTTTACTACTAACTTGGTGCCGCCAGTTGCATGAATGAATTCCACATTTTCTAAAGCTGAGTTAGCAGACTATCCAACCCTTACCTCACATAGAGTACTAACATAAAATAAGTTTACAACTTTTCATAGGGGTAAGATTATCATTAAAAAAAAAGTATATGCCACACTCTTTGAAATAAAAATAAAAATAAATAAAAAAATCACCTACTATAAATGAAGCAATTAATGCATAGGGCATGAAGAAAATATATCACAAGATGATGCTCATCACTTTTTGGGGGGGGGGGGGGACGGTAAACATTAACTGCAGATAATTGCTTTGAAATCATCTGCAATTTTCTAATTCACTATAATTCAGCTGACACTTGGTACTTTTCCAGGTAATAACATTTAAGTACTCAAAAATTTTCATTCTATGGAATGGAAACTTTTGATTAAGGATAACTATATAGCTATTAATTCAGCATTTTCACTTCTCTTAAATATCAAACAACTCCAAGCAGTTAGGAACTTGTGATTATACAAATTGATTAGTAGCAAAGTGAATTGCATCAATTAAATCTATGATACTGTATAACATTCCGATGAAATAATTATTTAATACTCTGAAGTGTCCTGTCTCCTTCCTGATAGCTCATTATATCTTACTATAAAGGAAAACATGGGATATAAAACATGGCTTTCGATCAAGCTCATTCTGAATAACATCCCAGACATTCCCTTCAACTTATCGCACTGTCAACAAACTAAAATGGTGCAAAATAACGTGACCGTTTTGGTTGCGAAAATTGGCCGGGAACACTTCTGTATTTTCAGTATCCGTTTCAGAAGACAAGCAATGATAATTTTTGTAACGACAAAAGTAAACTTGCTTATCCTCTACTGCTATGGAAAAGTGTATACGTTTCGGGAGAGGAAACAAATTACTCCCGACCATACCTTCCGAGGAGAATCTCCTCGTCGGTCAGCGTTGATACCTTAGTGCTCTCCCAATTCTGTAACATTATAGCATGGCAATCACGTCAAACAGAAATGTTATTCCAGGGAGAATTTAAAAGAAAAAAAAAGAAGTTTTTTGAAGAACTACTAAGGGAATAATCAGTAAGGTTTCCGCATTCACACGCATTTCACTTAGACAGAACAGGTGCCTCTTACTAACGACTACTTAAAACTGTGACAGCATATTTACTTTAATGGAAACAGTATTTAAGTATTAAATCACAAATAGACTGCACTGATTTATGGGACTTTAACTACAAAAAAAATTACCTGACTGATCTCTTTCTTAACTTTTAATAAAACTGTCAAAAGGTCTACTCATTTCTATTACAAATTAGCTGCGCGAAGTCACAAAAATTAAATTACCAATAAAGCGAATGCCTGCGACTCACCTCTCAACGAACGATAAATAGGTAACATTAGCAATACGATGCGATATTAGATCTGTCATTATGAATCACCATCATTAATATGCAATTTCACGAGTTTCCATAATAATCAACAGAAACCAACATATCATTAATATCATACTTCCAGGAAATTGTGAATTATTATTCACGACTTGAAAATTTAAAAAACGAGCTGGAAAATATAAATAACTGTGAACTAAGAAAATTTAACGACCACATGACAACAAGTTTACGGTGATGTTTGACAGAGGTGGCGCTTCCAGAAACGGATATCATATTCGAGTTTCAAGTACTTCGAGGGACACAGAACTGAAGATATGCATATCTGTTAATCCTAATCCGATAAGTTAGCCAGCAAATATGTCACATTTATTGTATCACATACACATTCTTCTAAAAAATAAAATGTTCTCCGTATCGTCGCCGTAGCACGTGGCGGTGAATTTGAGCTGTGCAGAAGAAAGTGATTTTTAATCGTTGAATAGTCCGCTTTTTTCCCCGTTTTTCTACGTTTTTGAGTGCTAAATTGTTTCTCTGAATACGAGTGTACTTCAGTGGTTGTTTTTTGGAAGTTAGTTGCTGTCGCGATATAATATATTTTGGTACCGTCGGAATCGAACGCGTAACGGTGGAAGACAAAACGAAGCTAAGTTACTGTATTTAGTTATATTTCATTTTATTTAATTATATTTAGTACTTAAATGTTCTGATGTTTGTACTTTTTTTCCTCTTATTTATTAATTGAATAATTATTAAAGATTAGGGTATAATTTGACAAAACACGTCACAGATAAGTATGGCACCTGTGCGAAGGAAAATGGCGGCCAGTAATGAAGGTTCGCCATCGTTATCAAAGAACGGTAGCATAAAAGAAATGAGTCAGTGTACTAGCTGTGAAATGTACGCTTTGCAGAGTGCGGTTAGATGATAATAAAGGATTGAATGTGTGTAGAAAATGTAGGGAGAATGCGGAATTGAAGTGTATTTCGGATCGTGAGTGTGATATTTTTGTCAACCTTCAGAATGAAGGAAACAGGGATATGACAAGAAACGGCAAGGTTGTACATGAAAATTGTGAGAGTGTGAATGTAGAAAGTGTGAATGATAGTATAAATGGTTTCTCAGAGAACAAAAATGATGAGATAGATGCATTGAGTGAGATCGCGTTGTTGAATAGTGCGATAGAAAGAGCAAAACAGCAGCTAGAGTGCATGAACAAAAGTAGACTGAATAAACCAACCAATAATAAAAGGTATGACAGGAAAAATAGACGTATGAATGTGAACATGAACAAAATGAAGGATAGAGTGCTGTATGGAGACTCGTTAGTACGAGGTGTGTTAGTAGAGGATTTCACAAAATCGTACCAACCTGGTGCGACCATAAAGGACGTAACTGCGTCTATTAGAGAGCAAAAGGAAAGGGTGAAAGAAATGATTGTTGTGGCAGATACGAATGATTTGAAAGGAGATAAAATGGAAATCATAGAAGACCTGAATGAATTGTTTGAGGTAGCAAAAGAAAAGAGTGAGAGAGTTAGAATGATTAGTCTTTTGCCACGGTATGACAGTGAAATGTTTAAAAGGAGGCCTATAATTGCAAATGACTTTATGCGTGGGTTATGTATGACGAGTGGTGTGGAATTTGTGGATGTGTGGAGTGAGTTTGATGGGCGAAAGGATCTATATAAGATGGATGGCTTGCATTTGAATGGTTACAGTGTAAGAAGACTTGAGAAAGTGTTGCTGAATGTAGTGGATGTGCAAATTCAGGGAAACTAGATTTGTTGGGGGGGGGGGGAGTAGAGATACAGTCCGTATGGAGGCAGTTGAATGTAAGAATGAATATAATATGCCAGAGCAAATAAGGACAACAAATCTGAGTGGGATAGTTAATATAAGGCATCAAGGTAGGGTTGGGGCTAATGGGGGTCTTAAATTCATGTACACTAATACTAGGAGTATTAGGAACAAGAAGGAAGAGTTTTTGGCCATGGTTGGCACTTCCAGACCACAGGTTATAGGTATTAGTGAAACATGGCTGACTGTAGATGATATAACTAGTGGGATTGAATGTGATGGGTATAGTGTGTTCAGGAATGACAGAGAGAATAAAATGGGGGGAGGAGTATTGTTGATGATAGCTGATGAGCTCCAGCCAAGGAGAATAGAAGTTGAATTGCAGGATAGAGAAAAGAGCACATTTGAGGCCATTTGGTGTGAGATTGTGGCTAGCAGAACTAAATATACAATTGGGTGCTGCTATAGACCAGGTGATGGAAAAGATGGTGGTGACAGTATGCACAAGCAAATAGAAGAAATGGGTGGAAGGAGGGTGATTATTATGGGAGATTTCAACTATGGTCGCATTGATTGGAGTGAGGAGAGGACACACGGGAGGAAGGAATTGGATTTTATGCGGTTATTAAGGGATAACTATCTGCGACAGCATGTAATGGAAAATACTAGGGGTCAGAGAGTGCTTGACCTAGTAATTACATCTGAGGATTTGGCTGTAACAAATATGACCACATTGCCACCAATCGGTGAGAGTGATCATAGGGTCTTAACTTGGGAGGTGGCTAAAGGTGTAGAATTTTCAATTAAGACAGGGTACATGTGGAATTATCGGGCTGGAAAGTATGACAAGCTTAGGAGTTTGATTGGTTCAGTGCCATGGCATGTACAACTGCAAGGACTAGAAGTTGATAGTGCATGGGAGGTAGTTAAGAAGTGCTTGCATGAAGCAATGGCTGACTGTATACCTAGAGTCCGAATAATAAATCAAGTAGGGGTTAAATGGATGAATAACACCATTAAGCTTGAGTTGCAAAAAAAGAAACAACTATGGAGGGAATTTAAGGAGAAGGGTGATCGGCAGGCACATGAACGGTATAAAGCACAGGCCAGAAGGGTGACGAGTGTGGTAAGAAAAGCAAAAAAGGATTACGAAAGAACATTGGCCATGCAGGCTAAAGAGAATCCTAAACAGTTTTTTAGATATGTAGCAAGTAAAAGGAAAAATGTACATGGCAGATTGATTTTAAAGAATGCCGATGGTAGGGAGGTAACTGAATCAGATGAGATAGTTGAGTTACTGAGTGAGCACTTTGCAAAAGTATATCATCCAGGTGGTGACATTGCAGAAACGAATAAACCAGTAGATTATACGGGAATTGTGGTTAATGAAGCGGATGTGAGTAGTCTATTGCATAACATCAATGTCAATACATCTGTGGGATTGGATGGTATACCAGCTCGTGTTGTACGAGAAGCAGCTAAAGAATTGTCAGTACCCTTGACCATTTTGTTTAATTTGAGTCTCGGGTCTGGGTTAGTCCCGAGCGGGTGGAAAGAGGGGAAAATAGTTCCACTGCATAAAGGTGGTTCCAAGACTGCTGTAGGAAATTACCGACCGATTAGCATATCAGGAATCATTGTCAAGGTCTTAGAGAAAATAGTCAAGAGGAAAATACAAGATTGGATAGAAGAAAATGGGATACTGTATCGGGGACAGCATGGTTTTGTGAAGGGTAGGTCATGCCTCAGTAACTTGCTCACGTATTATAACACAGTGACGGCTGAACTGGATAAGGGTAATGGGTTTACGGTGATTCTACTGGACCTTGCCAAGGCTTTTGACAGGATTCCACATGGAATTCTAATCAGTAAATTGCAGCATATGGGAATGGACATAGGGTTGGTGAGATGGATAGGAGGGTGGTTGACGGAGAGATATCAGAGAGTGGTTTACTCGGGAGTAGAGTCCACAAGACGGCCTGTGACTAGTGGTGTGCCACAAGGATCTGTTCTTGGACCACTGCTGTTTAATTTGTTCATAAATGATATAGGAAATGATCTGAGAGGAACAGTTCATTTGTTTGCGGATGATGCGAAGTTGGGTAGGGCAATAGTGAATGCAGATGACGTCAAAATTTTGCAGGATGATTTGGATAGATTGGAGGTCTGGGCTAAGGAGAATGGATGTCAGTTTAATGTGGCAAAATGTAAGGTTATGCATTTTGGGGTGAAAAGATTGGCGGCAGTTTACTGCATTGGTGGAACCGTGCTCCAGGAAATTGATGAGGCACGAGATTTAGGAGTGTTGGTAGATAAGGAATTGAAATTTAGGGGACACATTGCAAAAGTGACCAAAACAGCTCATCAAATCACTTGGTTGCTGAAGAATACGATGACAAGCAGAGACAAGCAGGTTATTGTTCCTCTGTATCGAGCCTTGATAAGACCCCATCTAGACTACTGTGCTCAGATTTGGTCACCTAGGTTTCTTCTTGATGGGGAGGAGGTGGAGAGGATCCAGAGGCGAGTGACCAAGATGATAGCAGGTCTGTGGAATGAACCGTATGAGAACAGGTTGAGGATTTGTGGGTTGCAAAAATTGGTTGATAGGCGGAGGAGGGGAGATATGATTGAGACATTCAAATTACTGAAGGGTTTCTATAAAATTAATTCAGAAGATATTTTTGAGAACAGGGCTGGTTCTGGGAGGACTAGGGGACATCCATGGAAACTGGGCAAAATTGTGGTTAGTAAAGGTGTTAGAGCTGGGTTCTTTACTTTTAGAGTAGTGAATGAGTGGAATGCGCTCCCTGAGTCTGTGGTGGATGCTGTGAAAGTGAATGACTTTAAGGCGAGGTATGATAGATACTGTATGAATGTCAAATAGTTGTGATGAATATGATTTGGGGCCTCCCTCGATGAGTCCAATGACTCCCTGGAGTTGCCCGTAATAATAGTAATAATAATAATAGTAATAGTAAAAAATCTAGTGTGAGCCTGGCTCCAACTGATGAGACCTCAATAAAGGTCGAAAACGAAAACCGGTCTAGGTAGTGGACCCTTGCCTTTAATACAAAGCATCATACATCTCCTCCAGAAGATGTGCTTTGCATTAAGGGTAAATATTAAGATTAGTGATCAGAGCTTATTCTACTTTTATCATGAGTTGCTTTGGTCTTGCACTACGTGCAGGGTCAGCTAGAGTTGCAACACTTGCAGGCGCAAGCTTGACTTCTTTGTCTGTTTACTTACTTGGGAAATGGAGTAAAACCAGGTTTAAAATAGCTTGGTATCTTTAACATATACAGTATATATATATAATACTCCTCCCCCATTTTATTCTCCCTGTCATGAATATATATATATATATATATATATATATATATATATATTCAAACTAATGCTAGGAGTATTAGGAACAAGAAGGAAGGATTTCTGGCCTTGGTTGGCACTTGTAGACCACAGGTTATTGGCATTAGTGAAACATGACTGACTGAAGATGATATAACTAGTGGGATTGAATGTGAAGGATATAGTGTGTTCAGGAATGACAGGGAGAATAAAATGGGGGAGGAGTATTATTGATGATAGCTGATGAGCTACAGCCAAGGCGAATGGAAGTTGAATTGCAGGATAGAGAAAAGAGCACATGCACATTTGAAGCCATTTGGTGTGAGATTGAGGCTAGCAGAACAAAATATACAATTGGGTGCTGCTATAGACCAGGTGAGAAAAGATGATAGAGATAGTATGCATAAGCAAATAGAAGAAATGAGTGGAAGGAGGGTAATTATTATGGGAGATTTCAACTATGGTAGCACTGATTGGAGGGAGAAGATGACACACATGGGAGGAAGGAATTGGATTTTATGCGGTTATTAAGGGATAACTATCTGCGACAGCATGTAATGGAAAATACTAGGGGTCAGAGAGTGCTTGACCTAGTAATTGCATCTGAGGATTTGACTGTAACGAATATGACCACATTGCCACCAATTGGTGAGAGTGATCATAGGGTCTTGACTTGGGAGGTGGCTAAAGGTGTGGAATTTACAATTAAGACAGGGTACATATGGAATAATCGGGCTGGTAAGTATGACGAGCTTAGGAGTTTGATTGGGTCAGTGCCATGGCATGTAAAACTGCAAGGGCTGGATGTTGATAGTGCATGGGAGGTGTTTAAGAAGTGTTTACAATAGGCAATGGCTGACTGTATACCTAGAGTCCGAATAATAAATCAAGTAGAGATTAAATGGATGAATAATACCATTAATCTTGAGCTGCAAAAAAAGAAACAACTATGGAGGGAATTTAAGGAGAAAGGTGACCTGCAGGCACATGAACGGTATAAAGCTCAGGCCAGAATTGTAACAAGTGTGGTAAGAAAAGCAAAACGGATTATGAAAGAACATTAGCCATGCAGGCTAAAGAGAATACCAAACAGTTTTTTCGATATGTTGCAAGTAAAAGAAAAAATGTATATGGCAGATTGATTTTAAAGAATGCCGATGGTAGGGAAGTAACCGAATCAGTTGATATAGTAGAATTACAGTGTGAGCACCTTGCAAGAGTATATCATCCAGGTGGTGATATTGCAGGAATGAAGGAACCAACAGCTTATACGGGAATTGTGGTGAATGAAGTGGAGGTGAATAGTCTATTACATCTGCGGGATTGGATGGTATACCGGCTCGTGTCGTGCGAGAAGTGGCTAAAGAATTGTCAGTGACTTTGACCATTTTGTTTAATTTGAGTCTCAGGTCTGGGTTATTCCCAAGGCGAAAGAGGAGAAAGAGGAGAAAATAGTTCCACTGCATAAAGGCGGTTCCAAGACTGCTGTTGGAAATTACCGGCCGATAAGCATATCAGGAATTGTTGTCAAGGTCTTGGAGAAAATAGTCAAGAGGAAAATGTAAGATTGGATAGATGAAAATGGGATACTATATGGGGGGAGAGCATGGTTTTGTGAAAGGTTGATCATTCCTCAGTAACTTGCTCATATACTATAACACAGTGACGGCTGAACTGGATAAGGGTAACAGGTTTACAATGATTCCACTGGACCTTGCTAAAGCCTTTGATAGGGTACCACATGGAATTCTAATCAGTAAACTGTAGCGTATGAGAATGGATATAGGGTTGGCGAGATGGATAGGAGGATGGTTGATGGAGAGATATCAGAGGTTTATTCATTAGTAGAGTCCAAAAGACGGCCTGTGACTAGTGGTGTGCCGCAGGGTTCTGTTCTTGGACCACTACTGTTTCATTTGTTCCTTAACGATATAGGAAAGGATCTGAGAGGAACTGCATCTGTTTGCGGATGATGCAAAGTTAGGTAGAGTAATAGTGAATGCTCAGGATGTCAAAATTTCGCAGGATGATTTGGATAGTTTGGAGGACTTGGCTAAGGAGAATGGATATCAATTTAATGTGGAAAAATGTAAGGTTTTACATTGTAGGGTGAAAAGATTAGCAGCAGTATATCACATTGGTGGAACTGTACTCCAGGAGATTGACGAGGCCAGGGAGTTGGGAGTGTTGGTGGAGAGGGAGTTGAAGTTTAGGGGACACATCGCAAAAGTGGCCAAAACAGCTCATCAAATCACTTGATTGCTAAAAAAACACTTTAACGAGTAGAGATAAACAAGTTATTATTCCTCTGTATCGAGCCTTGATAAGACCCCATCTAGACTACTGTGCCCAGATATGGGCGCAAGAGTTTCTTCTCGATGGGGTGGAGAGGATCCACAGACGAGTGACCAAGATAATAGCAGGAGTATGGAATGAACCTTATGAGAACAGGTTGAAGATTTGTGGGCTGCAGAAATTGGTTGATAGACGGAAAAGGGGTGATATGATCGAGACATTCAAATTACTGAAGGGTTCCTATAAGATTATTTCAGAAGATATTTTTGAAAATAGGACTGGTAGTGGGAGGACTAGGGGCCATCCATGGAAGCTTGGTAAGAGTGTGGTTAGCAAGGGTGTTATAGCTAGGTTTTTTACTTGGAGAGTGGTAAATGAGTGGAATAAGCTGCCAGAGTCTGTTGTGGGTGCAATGACTGTGAATGAGTTCAAGGTGAAGTATGATAGATAGTATGTGAATGTTGAATAGTTGTTCTTAACATGATGTTGGGCCTCCCTCGATGAGTCTAAGGACTCCTTGGAGCTGCCCGTAATAATAATAATAATAATAATAATAATAATTTGATATGTGATAACATTTTGTTTATCATCTTACAGAGTATTTTCCTATATACAATAAGGTATACTATTACATTTTCTGTTCAATACAAATGTAGATTACAGTGATTTTTTAATATAAATGTACATAGTTACCCGTAATAATTTTTTTTTTATTTCTCAGATAAATTACATACATTATATGAAGACAAATATGCATAACAAATACTTTCTCGTACTTAAAGTTTTTTTTAAATAATAATAATAATAATAACAATAACTGTTTACAACATATATTATTATAATATTCATAATGATGATTATTACAGATGTTTCTTTGCAATTTTACACTCTATATATACAATATCAATGGATATAATCACTCTATATTGCATTCTTTTGTTACAGTTATTACATACATTTGTTTACATATAATACATACTTTAAATACTTTGGTTTACATGTGATACGTACATTACATGCACTTGATTACATAAGATACATCTTGGATGAGAACTAATTTCTCTGCTTTCATCCTCGAAGCTTATATGTAAGCTTATCTGAGGATGACACCAGTTGGTTATTATTTATTGTTATTTTTTCCTGTGTTGGGTAGCTACGAAATCTATGATTGAGAAATTCGCGCGCGCGCACTCACATACACGCACGCAAGCACGCACGCACGCGCACACACACACACACACACACACAATAACTTGGAATGTATTGATGGTCGCTGAACTGGAAGCCTGAACGAATATATTGTGTTTTGTTAAGTTTGTATGGTATTTTGGGTACGTATTTCTTGTTCATGGTATGTCCTTAGAGCTCTTTTCAGGTTATTGTAGTTTGTAAGGTTTCTGTATTCAAAAGGTAATTTGTTTATCATGTCTGGGATGTAGAAGTTTCGTGTGGCCTTTCCGTAGTGATTATTGTATTTATATGTGATATAATGAGTAGTCTGAGGTCTTGTTATACGGTATGTATTTCTGACTGTCCTGTAGTTGGCATCGAAATAATGTTTTAGCAAAGCTGCATAGTGACATAAATGTTTTGCTGTCAGTATTTTGTGTTCTGACATTGCACTATATATAAATTTGTTATTTTCTCTTTGTTCCCAAAATATCAGTTTTATCATTTTGTACTGTAGCGACATTAATCTATTTAATTTGTAGGGTGCACAGAAAGCATACGTTGTTATAGCGTATCTTAGTACATTTTGGCATAGTGCTTTGTATATTAGTGTTTTTAGACGTATGGGGACTATGTCTTTTAACCTGTAGGGTTTGCCATTTATTGTTCGGAGTTTGTTGTGTACATGGTTTATGTGGCTATTCCAGTTCATATCTGCATCGAAGTAAATTCCAAGGTATCGTATTGTTTCAACCTGAGTGATTGTAGTGGTTTTGCTGTTCTGTGTGTTTTTTATGTTGGAAAGTGAATGTTGGATGGTTATATATTTGTTATCTGGTCGAGTCAGTGGATTTCTGAATATCATTAATTTTATCTTTTCTGAGTTTAGGTGTATGGAGTTTTTCGTGAGCCAGTCTATGATCAGATTTATGTCTCGTTGCATATTTGTTTGGGCTATGCTTGCGTTATTATGGATGGATATTATTGCTGTATCGTCTGCGTATTGGAATATCTTACCATTGAGTGGTAGCTGATTAATATCGTGCGTGTAAATGTTGAATAGAGTTGGGGAGAGTACAGCTCCCTGTGGTACTCCACAGGTTACTGGTAGCTCTCTGCTTCGGTTTGACCCGATACGTGTGATATGCTTTCTATTTTGAAGGTAGTTTGTAAACCACCTGTGAAAAGGCCCGCCTATTCCAACATGCCTCAGCTTTTCTAACAAGGTTTGATGTGTAAGTGTATCGAATGCTTTAGTCAGATCAATAAAGACTACCATGGCAATTTTATTTTTGTCTAAGGCGGTATTAATTACGTCTGTAAAGTCTTCCAAGAGAGATGTTGTTCCCTTATTTTTCTGAAAACCATAATGTGTTTTGGAGATAATATGGGAGATCTCAGTGTATGCTGTGAGTTTCTTCAGTATGATCCGCTCCATAATTTGATTGATAATTGGTAATGTTGCAATGGGTCTGTAATTGCTGATTAAATTTCTTTTTCCATGTTTGTATATGGGTGTGATTATGGCGGTCTTTAGCATACTTGGTATCTGTCCTGTTTTAAATATTTTATTTATTAATTTTAGTAGGATAGGACTTAAACTAGTTGCATGTTGCTTTATATCTTTAGGTCTGATACCATCAATTCCTTGGCCTTTGTTTGGTTTGATTTGATGTATTGCAGAGAGAAGTTCTTCTTCTTTTATGGTTGGGTACCATAATGTCTGTTTTGATTGTGGTCCAAGTGGAGGGTCTCGTTTTGTGATTGGGGGAATTTCTGTGCAGTTCTTGAATGGGTCTGCAAAGTATTGGTTAAAGTCATTTGCTAGTTGTTGGATAGGTTTTGCGTCTTTCATGAAGCTGTGTTTTATGGTTTCAGAGGCGGAGGTGTTGGGAACAAAATCTAGCATCTCATTGATCAGATACCAGGTTTGTTATGTGCGGATATCATCATGTTGTATTGTGCATAGGTTAGTTTGTCTCTGTAGTAGCTTCTTTTTGCATTTCTGATTTGTGTTGTAAGGCGATTCCTTGTTATCTTATATTCAGTTTTTAAAGCTGTGTTATTTGGATATCGCTTTAATTCTTTCCATAAAGCGTCCTTTCTGTGTATTTCTAGGATTAAGTTTTGTGTTATCCAAGGACTTTGTGTTGTTTTTGAACAAATTCTGACTTTCTTTGTAGCTTTCTTATATATTTCCTCCAGTGCGAGTTTAATGTTGTTGTATAAGATATCTGCTGAATCTGATGCCAGGTGTTCTCAATCTGTTTTTCTTATTTCGTGGTTGACTATTTCTTCGTCTATTATTGCTTTCTGTCGCTTTTCGTCTGTGGGACATTGCATGGATATTGCCTTGGTGTGCAGGTTTAGAGCGGTGAAGTAATGGTCTGCTGCTTTGCACTTTATGACTGATGCAGTGTAAATGTTTGGTGGTGCTCGGCCGTTTATATGATCTAGACAGGAGGCAGTGATAGTATTTCCGAATATTTCTTCTCTAGTACATGATGTTATTGTTGGTATTAGATTATACATGGATAGCGTGTCTAGGTATTGTACAGTGTTGTTCTGGTTTTCGTTTGCAATATTTATGATTATGTCGCCAATTATCATTAGGTATTGGGTTGAGCATATTTCTTGGCTTGATAGCCAGCAATTGGGTTCGTGCAAGAATTTTATCATGTTTAGGTTTGGTGGCCTGTATATAGCATTTAGTATTATGGGATGCTGTCTATTGGTGGTATTAGTGATTTCGAGGCAAAGGGTTTCAGCATGCTCAAACTGATAGGCAGTTTCTTTTTGCTATTAATTTTTGTTTGATAAATATTAATATTCCACCTCCTCTTTTTGTTTGGCGGCATGATCTATGTTTTTGGAAGCCTGGAATTTGGAAAGCAGTCGCTTCTTCATTAGTTATGGATACTTCTGTAAGAATCAATATATCAATAATATCAGTGTAATTCCTCAGATAAGCCTGTAACAATAACCAATGTTTTCAGATACTTCTGATGTTAATATGCAAGATTGAGAGACCTCCCGCTGGTACTGTGTGTTGTTTCCATGCATCAAGCGATTCGAAAGTACAATTACTGATGTATTCTGGTGTAATTACATCTATCTGATGGTTCACATTCATTTTTGTTGTGTTGAGATCTTCTTATTGAACTGGTCTTTTGGACTAGTTCAATAAGAAGTCTTTTGTTTGGAGTCTTTTGTTTTGGAGTCTTTTGTTTCACTCTGGCAACCTGTCTATATCTTCCGAGCTTTTTATTTATATAGACTTTGAAATCTGTGACTTTCTCAAGAATATTTTACCGTATTTGATCCATAAAAATTGATACTTTTTTTCTGTGTTTTCTTTTCTTGCTTGGTTCAAAAGATTCTGATTGAAAGGTGTTAAATACTCAGATAGAAAGATTGGCGTATTGTCTTGCGATGCATTTAAATCCTTGACTACCGGTTTTTTTCAGTCTGCTGGCTTTTATGAGATTGTATCTTGTAGCCTTGCTTGTCTTGCTTGCTGTATAATAATAATAATAATAATAATAATAATTTTTTTTTTTTAAACATTTTATTGTCTCAGATAAATTACATACACAGATGCAACAATAGTTTTATTTACACGTATATACAGGGTGTTCGGGATAAATTTGACATATTTATAATTAATTATATTTTTCCGTAAGTTACATGTATTAACACACACTTCTCTTCATTTAAAAGTTTGGACCCTTCTTCATTCATATACAAGATGTCAGAAAGGATGGATAGCTGGAACCCACCTGAATCATGGAAGAGAATAACTTGTATCATGATGATTCGTGCCCGCCATCAAAATAAGGATATTACGACTGCTGCCCAATGCTCCCTGAATACAGTAAAAACAATCAGGCATGAACTAGAGACTTGCAATGGTGACTACGAGGATGTAGCAAGAAGAAAGATCCCTAGCAGACGATCTGATTGCGTTCGTACAGCAGAATTCCTCGCAAATCTGCAGGAACAGGTGTTGAAGAACCCTGGCATTGGAATTCGGGCTTTGTTCGTGGAGTTGCTAACTGTAGTCAAGCCCTGGATAACAAGGGTAGCCAATGGTAGGCCGTATGTATGGCAGCAGGATTCGGCCCCTTGCCACACCTTTGGGAAAAGTCAAAAATGGTTGTCTGAAAATTTCTACGACTTCACCAGTCCAAATGTTTGGCCTCCAAACTCCCCAGACCTTAACCCCATGGATTATTTTGTATGGGGCGCAGTTGAAAAAGACACCAATCGCACTTCCAGTAATACAAAAGCCCAGTTAATGGATAAAATTAAAACAGTTTTTGCGGCCCTTCCCAGGGAGACTGTAGCATCAGCTTGTTCGAGGTTCCGAAGCAGAATTGAAGCTGTGATCGATGCTAATGGTGGTTATTTTGAGTAAATCTTGTTGATAGTATTGTAATTAACTCTGCCTGTAATGTTTTTTTGTCAATTCATTAAATTTAATAGATACAAAGAAGATTTTCTTTTTCCTTACGAAACTGTCAAATTTATCCCGAACACCCTGTATATATATATATACATAATATTTATAATACATTACAATTGTGAATAACAAATACTGGCGAGTTATTAATATTTTTAAATTATAATAATTTTTTTTTTAAATAAATAATATTTTTGTTCACTGCTAAAATATTTACACATACATATATACAATAGTTATCTTGAGCATAATAGTAATAATTTTTTTTTTTTTTTATGTCTCAGATGAATTGCATACATAGTTGCTATAGTAATTATATATATATAATATTTATAACGCATTACAAGTGTGTATAACAAATTCTTGCAAGTTAGTAATTTTCTTCCTCGAAGCTTAGCAGAGCTTATGAGGAAGATAATAGATGACAGAGGGTGGTGGTTTCCTGGTTGTGTTCCTATACTAGTCACAAGCCAGGTGTTGATTTTACTGTTTGTTGGTACGTGCTTGAAAGACTTCGACTGCTATTACAGTTTAACTTTTATTTATTTTTTTTATTTTTGTGCAAATAGGGTTGGATTTAGACATGGTGTGTTTGTTTCTTTGTGTTCTTGTAGTGATAGTTTTTGAGAGGGGGGATTGTCATAGGTTTGTGTGTGTGTGTGTGTGTGTGCATGTGTGTGGTGGGGAGAGAGAGACAGGAATTGCTCTAATTTTCATTCTCGTTATAATATTTATATAGTGCCTGTTTCAGCTCTCTGTATGTTCCTAGGTTTCTGTTGTCGAACGGCAGTTTGTTTATCATGTCAGGTACGTAGAAGTTTCGGGTGGCTTTGCCGTGGTGATTGTTGTACTTATATGTTATGTAGTTTGTTGATTAATAATAATAATAATAATAATAATAATAATAATAATATTTATTTATGTTATTACACAGAAATACTTCAACATAATCATCAAATTCCTGACATACACCCAGGTAGGTGGTGTACAAGATCTTATGATAGTATTGCATGAAAATTTACATCATTACTGATTTCCTATCAACAATTTTCCTCTAGATTAGCCTGTTATATGTCAATATTCCAATATTATCAGATCTCATATTTCTGTCTTCTAAGGCACTTTTTACTGTATCAATCTACTCACGTATATCTTGGTCTTCCTCTGGGTCGTTTTCCTGCATTCTTGGCAAAGAACACTTATTCAGCTAATTCTGATCAAGTATATATATATATATATATATATATATATATATATATATATATATATATATATATATATATATTTATATATTTATATATAAATAGAGAGAGAGAGATACTTCAAGTGTGAATATATATTCCAGATGGCATTCTTGTTGATTGTTTTCTATTACCCCATACTGTCCTGATTGTTTCATTTAGTAATCTTTCAAAGTAATTACTCCATACATCAAAAATATCGTTTTCAGTTTCAAGTCCCATTTATTGTCTCTAAATTCTTTTATAGTACTCTTTTCTCCCTTTCTGAGTCTTTTCACAAGACTTCAGAATATTTTACCACCCTCCTGATATCTATTTTCTATGTTCTTAACAATCTTCCCATTACTTTTGTATACATAATTTAACACAATACTTACATTAGTATTTCTTACATTTTTCTTTGTATTCCCTAAGAGCAAAAGTTGACTTACTTGCCAAGAACTATCGATATGCTTTTTTCTTTTCTTTGATTGCACCTTTAACTTTCTGAATCCACATACAAATACTCCCTCTCCAAAAGCTAGATACGTCTTCGCCTACTACCAATAAGGTAAATAAAAGGCGTTACCTCATTTTTTAGCAGACATACAATAGGAAATTTATGCCACCATATAGAAGGGCCGAGACAGACTCTCTTCTCTTAAGAAACATGTGGATCCATTCTAAATATCTGATGCAAATGGAAACTAAAAGAACTCCAATTTAAACAGATTTAGGAATCCCTCTTTGGAATAATCCTCACCTGATATCACACTTCTCTGTAGACTATAATCTGTCTCATTCCTCTGTGAACATGGTGTCACAGAACTTCACACCCTAACTTACCACTTCTTTCAATATGACTAAAAATTAAATAAAAATTTAAAAAAATTCTTTGATATTTCCAGATAGGATATACGACAATCAATAATCTTCAGAAATGTAGTTTTCTTCTCCAAGAAAACGCTTTTACTTGCTGTTTCATGCCGTGCTTTCTAAATGCTTCTCACTTTGCTGAACACATTTGCTGTCCTATATTTTAACTCAAGTATAATCTGCAACAGTTTTTCATTCCACCGTGAATCATAACGATATAATCAAATCTTCCATCTCGTGCCATCGAAACTGGCATATCTGATGAGTAGGAGGAATATTGATATCATGAAAATTAATATATAGTAGGCTTCTACAATTTAATGAGTTTATCCCGAGAGGATACAACGCATTCCATTTCTACAATTAATAAATAGGCTCATCATCCAGAAGATTCAATGCATTATAGATCCCTAGATTCCGATCTACCAAAACTCCAATGTTGAATACAGTGTTCCCTACATATTTGGTAGTAAAGCTCAAATAGCTAATTTCTTCCTTCAACAACCAATCCATATAATTAGGGAACAAGGTCACTGAGCTGCATCCATTAAGGGAAAGTATATATGCCTGTACATCCAAGTGCATGTATGTGTATTCTCGATGTCGACATGCCTCTCCAGGAAACGGGGATTTTTCTCCAGGAAACAATTTCCTGGAGAAAAATCCCCGTTTCCCACCGCAATATCAAATATGCTACCTCTCGGTCGAACCCGGCTCTTTTTAACTAAGATACAGAGACCCTACAAATAGCTACAATTCTGAAAAGATGTAACTTGACTCGTACCATTCTACCAATCAGCAAAATGACTACTTTTTTTACTAACCACCAAAAATAAACTTTCACTGATGTCTCTACTGGATGATCACGTGTCCAATAAATGCCATCTTTCCTATTTGGAGAAAACTGGCCATTCTATAGACAGAAGAATTCAGAAACATTAGTACTGGGAAAGAGGGTTTTCATCCCGTAAATTCATGAAATCGATCGTATAACTTACAATATTTCAGACAATAATATATACGGTCTGGTTGGCCGAGTGATTAGAGTATCTCCTCTCCAGCCAATGGACTGCGGTTCGAATCCCGCTGCGGGCATGAATGTTTGTGAAAGTACTAGTGGTGATGGTGGTCGGCTGTGAATGGCATTGGTGTGGATAATGAAGGTAGTTGCAGTTAGTGGAGTGATCGAGAGAGAGAGAGAGAGAGTAGTTGTAGAGTAGATGCCCTCCCTCGATGAGTCTTTGAACTCCATGGAGGTGTTTCATAATAATAATAATAATAATAATAGTATACTGTTAGGGTTAAGGACCACCAGGTAGAGGCACTTATCAGCAATACACTCCTTCCTAGATGCTATTAAAATCGCTCATATGGCTCATAATCGTAAGCCAGATACTATGTGATTGACACAGAGCTGAGGTTAGCTGTTGATAGTCTTCAAAACTTCGTTTATAATCTCCGGTTGATTAATCGAATAGCCGTGTTTCTGTTAGGATTACATTTTGAATACATGAGATGAAAATAAAAAATACTCTCATTAGGAAATAATTAAGAGTAAGCATATTTACGAAGTGAATTTGAAATGTTTCTTTCTTCTATTCTGCATAAATGTCTTGTTTTTATTTTTATTTTTTTTTGTTTTATCACGTTCGCTAAATGTAAAACAAAATCTCAAGCGACATACATCATTTAGATAAATATCTTTCTCATGCTCATAGACAATAGTTCTTCTCAACCCCATAACAAATCATGGTTTCAGTAACATTTCCACTTCTCCTAATACCTGGTATAATAATTGTAAAAAGTAAAGGCAGTATCTTAGCTGGACATGCAAATATACAAACCATATTCAGATAGGAAAATTTTCAAGCACTTTCTTGTTTCGAACTCAAAATCAGAAGTTCCAAAGAATTCCTAGGATGTTGGAGCATGTATATGCCACTGCGTCATGCAGAGGACTATTTATTAAAAAAAAAAAAACTATGGACAATAGGGTGAAAAAACTATCATCACTAAACTTCGACACACTAAGCAGTGTATTCATTATCTATATTTTCAGAACTTTCGAACAAACGAACGAAAAGTCGTTTATTCATTGAACAAACCATTGCAATTTATAAAGCCTCACACTGTGCATTTAGTTTTATTTCACCAACAATTTACAACTCGAAGAAATACGAGTCGAAGGTCGTTTAGCAATTTTGCAAAAATTGCGAAGGAGGGAACAATTTACAGCAGGGGTCGCCAAAGTTATTTGCCCGTCGACCCCCTTCGAGCGTTTCTTGACTTTTTATCGACCCCCTATATTTTACTATTAGTAATTATAATAGGACAAGCAAAAAAAAGACGCTTATGTGAGTTTTTAGATTGTTTATTTTATAGTTACAGTGTTTAGTGTATGTATAATATAGTATATATTATTATATTACTATTACTACTACTATTACTATCATTAGTAATATCACTGGTATTACTAGTGATATTAATAAACTACTGGTATTAATATCACTGGTATTACTACCAGCGCTGCTCAACTCTTCAACATAGAGAAGTTTAGTTCATGAATGAATAACGATTGAATTATAATATGTATGTTGATGAATTTTAGAACATTAACGCTCACTTGTATGTCGATGCGCAAAAATGAGACTGGGATCGAATACTTGTAAGTATCAGTAAATAAGAACCACGCACGTGTTGCAATCTCGCTCCCACTACGCCGGCCGGCAGGAACCACCAACATCCGTTTATTGGTAAATACGTCATTTTGGCCTACTTGATTGGCCTCAGTAACTATTTTCATGACCTTACTCCATCTTACAGATGGAGGTACTGATCCCACGATTCACTCTTAATTGCGTTGTCATTACCTCCATGTCTTTTGTCATGTAATCCATTAATTAAATATTACCCATACAATGATGTCTTATATTTTTCTGTCGACCCCTGAGCCCGAATCGACCCCTAACAATGTCATATCGACCCCAGGGTGTCGTACGATAAAAGCCATTCTGATTTCGAATCTTTTCGCCGACAAGAGAAGCTTTTTCTAATCTTTTTTTTTTTAAAACCGCTTCCGAGATCGACTAACTCGGAAACCGGTTGAATCTATCCCCCCCCCCCCACTTCTTCAACTGGTTCTCGAGTTAGTCGATCTCATACATGCACGGCCAAGAGGGTTTTTTTCTATCGGAATCTAGGTTTTTCGTCACATAAACTCAAGAAAAATCAATTGTAGCACCCATACACTACCGCATTCAAATAACAACTTGTGTTAAGGCTAGGCAACAGGATATGGTGGCATTCGCCTACCTCTCTTCTTCAGATGTTGTTCATAATTAGTGATAGCCTTAATGGAGATTGACCTTCCCTTTGGTCTCGGAATGTTAGATAGGGCTTGAACGGCCTCGTCACTTCCTCATAGAGAAAAAAGGCGTTAGCGGATTTATTGATTTCATTTTATTATTCCATTTCATCTCAGTGCACAAATGAACACTGTAGCTGAATGAATAAAGATTAACACTACTGCCGCACTATAACAGAATTCACATGTAAGTAAACAAAGGACGTGCACCATAATGTACCATAATGCAGTTATGAAGTAGGCTAAGGTTGTTCAAACCAATTCGTGCTTCTAACACTTGTACATTGTAACTGGTTCAATGTAAGGGGCTCAATATTGTGATTAACACAATACTAGTCGCATCGATACCACATCTTCTGTGGTGAAGATTAATTCACTTGTTATAGCATAAAGAACACTCACAATACATATACGTGTATATATGGCCATATTAAAAATCTCGTGTCACTGAGAATAATAATTTTCAATATTTTTAGCGACAATCTGTGGTACAGCATCCTTTACAATCACACATGCACTACCTATACACAGATCATTTCAATGGTCCTTCTATTTTCGAAGGTAACAACAACGGAAAGTCTGTAAGAGGAAGTCTGCTGTAATTTCTTATTATTTTTTTTCATTTTTTATTACTTTTTATTATAATAATAATTATAATATACATCCCATCCATAAACAGTAACAACAACATAAATAGTGAAGACTAATCCCACTCGCTTCATACCAAAGCTTCGAAGTAGGTGGGATTAATTCGCCTCACTCATCCACACGTAAACCTCATAATCAAAGACTGCAAATTATGTTACAAAACAGTCAGTACGGTGTATAATAATAATGAACACACAGATATCAAAAATAAAAAAAGTATATGAATTTGCATCCAAATAAAAAAATACTGAAAAGAAATAATGTGCCTTAAATTGCTTACAGTATAATGTACAGAGCATCAAGAGTAATATTCATTAATTGTAAATATGTAAATACTCTGTACGATGAAAATAGAAAAATTGTTATTTTATACATATTTTATACAGGCGCCTCCGTAGCGCAATTGGAAGAACGACGATACATTGCGCCCTTCGATTGGAATAGTTGATATTATGTATGTAGTTGATAATCTATCAACTACATACAGCTGATAATCTATCAACTACATACAGCGCCACCTTCCTCCATTAATAGTAATTTTTTTTTTTTTATACGGCTTGTGTACTGTGGATGATTTGCCTGTTTGGGGAGAGTAAAAAAAAAGAAGAAAAGAAAACCTCGTTGCCAGTATGAGATCAGTTATCTCACTCATTGTCAAAGGGTTTAGGTCCTAAAAGGACTTAAATACAAAAAGAAACACGGGATGCAATCCTCTATCGTATTTTGAAAACTACTGCGAATATAATGCATAATCATAATGAACTTGTGTGAGGTAAAGGATCCACCTCTTCATAAACTGCACATACACACCTGATTTTCTATACACAGATGATCTGCGCATTAATTAAAGATAAAAAAAAAAATACACACCTGACTTTCTATACAGAGATGATCTGCGCATTAATTCAAGATAAAAATCCATCAACCACAACGTGCTGTAAATGTGGACAGATGTCAAGATTAATTATCAAAATTCAAAAATGTGGTGAGCCTACAATTCGAAGTTGAAATGTAAGAGCTTCATATATCTCCTGTGAAATATGAAGTGTTAAATCTAGTATTATCACTAGTGCAATTTAAAAATAGTCAAAGACTGTTGAAAAGCACCGTTTTCCTTCCTCATCCAATCCAACTACTGTTAGACTGACGCATCATTTATACGATTTCGATCAAATCTGGAATATCGTTGTTACGTTTCGACGCCCTAAAAATGCAACTCAATCGAATTAAAATGAAGTAGATGTAGCCTCTGCTGTCGCTTCTATACGTCTCATCAGTCAAGAGATTTCGGCTCTTCATTCTTTTTTCCGGAATGGATAAGTAAAATAAAAGACTTTGTTAAGGAAAAGAATTACACCAATTGTAGGAATCTCTGCTAGTCAAACCGTTCATCTAATTACGATCAAATTCGATATATTAGTGTTTTTAACTTTGATCCTAGAGAAAAAAAAATGAAAGGCGAGGAGAAATATTGCACATATACACTATCTACCAATAATTGTCCGGACAATTGAGCAATTTACAATTGATATCAGCAGGCGAACCCTAATATCCGGCATGCCCACCTTTGGCATTGATCACATCCTGCACTCTTTGAGGGAGGCTTTCCACCAGCTCTGTGGCATGGGGGCACTGTCGTCGCGATATTAACACGGGTCCGTTCCATAAAAACTTCATAGTGTAAGCAGCCCCTGATTATCCAGAATATCAAGGTACTGGGCTGCCGTCATGGAACCACAGACGACCTGTGATCCCAGTCCAAACCAGCTGCACCCTACACCATTACTTCTCCATCGCCAAACTTTACTGTGGGTAAAACACACTGTGATAACAAGCGTTCACCAGGCCTCTCCTACCATCAGACTGGAAACAGGTGAACTTTGTTTCATCACTCCAGAGTACCGTTTTCCACTAACCAACTGTCCAGTTCATATGCTCTTTACGCAAAGCCAGACAAGCCGTATTGTTCGTTTTTGTGATGTTCGGCTGGTGTGGAAAGTCAGTAAATGGAGTTCTTTTTGTATACTATTGGTGCTCGCCATGATGTTACTGGTGCTCTGGAACTCATCACGAATGTTCTGTGCAGATGTAGCCGGTTTTTGCGTGCCACCTGATTTTACACTCCTATCCCTGTCAGTCATTTGAGACGGCCGTTCTGGGTGTTTTCCTACACTAGTGATGCCAGAACATCTCCATTTGTTGATCACATCGCCAACCGTTGATTCTGGATGCTCCAGTTGAGCGGCAATGGCATGTATGAAAAGTCGGTTATTTTCTATTTTATCGTTCGGCTATATAGTCAAAGAAGTTATTTTGTTACTTAAAAGTTATATGTTACGATATAGCGTTTATAAATATATATAGATATATATATACACTGTATAGAAAGAAGTCAACAGACAACCCCCATGAGTAAGGTGCATCATGCCGTGTAACTAGTCAGATATTTGTAGTCAGCATAAATTGAAGGCATATGATCCTCTCCAGTCAGTGCAACTGTGTCCGGGTGAACTGGCTGCGAGAAGAGAACTGATGGAGTTAGAAAGAAGCATTCTGATACGATGCCATGTTGCAGGCCTATTTGTTCGGCAAATTGTTGACAAATTGGGCATTCGAGGGCAACAATCAGTCATACTGAGAGGGCAAAACTGGGAGTCAACTGCAAGTGGTGCCCACAGTAAACGACCTACCACACTCGCCGAACGTGACCGTGGCATGATATGTAGGATAATATGTGAAAACTGCCATTCGTCAACCGACATGTTGAATGCAGAGTTTCGGGCATGGACTGGAACACGAATCTGCACGAAAATTTCAGAAGCGAGGCTAACGCATGGGTTTCCATGATGCAAGTGCACTGTGCAAGTCCCACATTTCCCGAACGTACATGCAACATTGTCTTCGTGGTGTAAAGAGAACTTACAGTGGGACACAGAAGCTTGGAAAGTTATTATGGAGCAATGAATCCCCCTCCCTCTCTAACGAGCATACGGATAGGTGTGTCGGAAGCCTAGTGAGCGTCTTACCAGAGTGGGTAACTCCAACTATAAAATTCGGAGGTGGCAGTATGACAGTATGGTCCTGTTTCTCCTCCTTTGGACTCGGAACTCTATTTGTGGTGCCATGAACGCTGAACTCCGAGAAGAATCTGAACATTTTGGACAATGCAATGATTCCTTGATTGTGACGTTTCTAAGGAACTGATCATTGTCTCTTTCAGCAAAACAATGCGCCGTGCAATGAGGCTGCAGCTGTAACTGCGCGGTTTGTGGACATGAAAGTCACCACATTCGATTGGCCACCACAGAGTCCTAAACTCAAACCTATTTGAACTTCTGTGGAATGGACTAGAATGTCAGGTGAGGTGAGGTGAAGTCAAAGGACGTTCTCCCCCACAATAATCCATCACCTTACTCATTACATGCTTACAGGAGGAATGGTCCAAAACTCCAATTCTTCACTATGATTGCTGCAGTCATTGCAGTGAAAGCAGATTCAGATCACCCTCCTATATACGAGGGTGGTCTGAAAAGTTCTAGACCTCGACTATAGGTAGCAACACTATCGACAAGATTTTTTTCTAAGTTGGTACATCTGTCATAAGCATTCATGTGATATTGCAAGTCATTCTATGAAGTAGTTTGTTTTATACAGCTGTCTGAAGCAAAAGTGTTGTCTGTATCCCTTGAAATGGATAAAATTGAGTATTGTGCAGTTATAAAATTCTTCTAAAAGAAAGTTTAATGCTAAAAGAAATTCATTTGAAGTTCAAAAAAGTTTATGGGCACTCTTCTCCTTCACTTCCGACAATTAAGAAATGGGCTGCCGAGTTTAAACGTGGCCGTACCAGCCTTGAAATTGATCCATGTGAAGGACGTTCAAAAAGTGTAACAACACCAGAAATCATTGATCAAGTGCACGATATGGTATTGGATGACCGGCGAGTCAAATTACGTGAAATTGCTGAGACTATAGGCATTTCAAAAGAACGTGTTGGATATATTTTGCATGAAGAATTGCACATGAAAAAGCTTTGCACAAGATTGGTGTGCCACTCTTGCTTACAGCAGGTCAAAAACGCACTCGCATGAAAATCTCTGAACAGTGCTTGGAGCGTTTCAACAAGAATAAAACTGAATTTGTGCATGGATTTATTACTATAAATGAAACTTAGATTCACCATTACAAACCAAACCCCCTAAACCAGACAGCAGTCAAAACAGTGGACAGAAGCCGGTTGTTCAGCGCCAAAGAAGACAAAGTTGGTTCCATCATGAATAAAAACAATAACCAGGAAATATTATTCTGATCTTATAACCAGACTAGACGAAAAAATTCATGAAAAAAGATCCAGTTTTCAGAAGAAAAACTTCATCTTTCATCAGGACAAGGCATCTGCGCACAAAGGTGTTTTGGCAATGGGAAAATTAAGGGATCTACATTACGAATTGTTGGCACATCTACCCTATTCCCCAGATTTGGCTCCCTCTGACTTCGATCTCTTCCCAAAACTAAAACTCTTCCTCGTTGGTCAGCGTTTTTCTTCGAATCAGGAGGTGATTGCAGCTGTAGAGGGGTATTTTGCAGATCTTACTGACAACCACTACACGGACGGATAATGGCGCTGGAGTATCGCTGGAATAAATGTATTAGGGAGATTATGTTGAAAAATAAAAATAACTTTGAAATTATAAATTCATTTTTTCATTGACAGGCCGAAAACCTTTCAGACCACCCTCGTATATAAATAACGAATTTATAATATATAACTGAATATGCATGTATTCAATTATGAGGATTATTTGACTCCAACTATGAAAGTCGGGTGGTGTGATGGTATGGTCCTCTTTTTTCTAGCTTGACCTCGAACCTCTCCTTGTTTGGCCACGAACGTTGAACTCCGTGAGGTATCTGAACATTCTGGGCAATGCAATGCTTCCTACTTAGCGGTGTTTCTATGGAACTGACCACTGTTCCTTTCAACAAGACAATAAGGTTGCTGCTGAAACTGCGTGATTTGTAGACATGGACGTTACCACACTTGACTGGCTTCCACGGAGATCTAATTTTTTTATGGTTTATTGGCGCAAGAACAGCAATGGTCATATTGCGTCAGACAGAGACCTGATCTGAACCTTATTGAACATCTATGGGATGAACTGGAGCGTTGGGTGAGCTCAAGAGACTTCCACCCCATGACAGTTTAGGACCTCATTACATGCCTACAGGAAGAATGGTCCAAAATTGCTATTGATCGCCATCAGTATTGCTGAAGTCACAGTAGAGAAAGGCGATGTTACATCTTTTTAATGTGGGCTCCATGGCTGTTTGTTCCTCACACTATAGTACCAGCTCGTTGATTTCTCTCCAAGCAGTGTAAATTATGAATGAAAACATACATACAAATTAAACTTAATACATTTGCTTAACCTATGATTTTGTTTCTAAATATGTGAAAATCCCATGCAGTGTTACTCCCGCTTATTAATGTAAAAAAGCTTCCATCAAAATAAAATTAACAATTTTATTTAACTCACGAAAAATATTTAGCCGAATTGCTGATCTAGAAATATTATATTATTTAAAATGTTTCTATGTCAGCGATTCGGCTGAATATTTTTTCTGAGTTAAATAAAATTGTTAATTTCATTTTGGAATTACTTTGAAAGCAATTTTCAAGACGAATGAGGGCTGCAGAATGCACAGTCTATTTAATCAGCATTGGAACTCTGTTAAAAACACTGCAAACCATGTAATATATTCGGACTTGGGCACAAACCAAATCCGAATCTTGTCCTTATATGCACGTATAGATAGCGATTATTGTATAGATAATCCCTATCTATACAATAATCGTTATCTATATGTGCGTAGCTCAGTCGGTTGTGACAAAGCCCTTTCGTTGGAAAGACCTGAATGAAATCATATGACATTAGGAACCTTTCTCAGGGGTTTTTAGTTGAAAGTGAGTTAGATAGCTTCCTGTTATCACCTCTAAACACCTGTTATCAACTGAAAAACTGCAATATGTAATCTCGAAACTTTAACAATCTTTCAAAAATCATGAATGAATCTCACTACAAGAGCATGTGGATGATATTTACAAGAAAACTAGTATCCCCTTGTTTGTGTTTTGTACCTCATTTCCATAACAACTGGTAACTAAATGATTCACGTTGATCATAGAGATGTAGAGGTTTTTCTTCTAAAAAGTTATGTTTTCATTCCTCAAAGCAGTCAATCCAGCAGTATGAACACATCTATCCACAAACATAAAAATACCTTTAAGAGTGATGCATTAGAGGATTGGCAAAGCGGGCTGCATTAAACTGCCTAAAACCTCTAAATTGGGTACTCAAACCATCTCAAGGTGGAAGAGAATTGGACGGATATAATAAAATAAATATCCAACATTTCAAAAGCAAGGCATGTGGATTATATATAATTTATTTTATTTTAGAAATAGGAAAAATTGAAAATACATTACAGAGTCTGTGTAGCTCAGTGGAAGTGATGATTACATTCCTCAGCGCTAAACCTCCTGAAACAGCGTCACGAGTTAGATTTTTGTCGCCGATAGAGGAACTTTTTCAAAGTCTTTTTTTCGACCGGTTCCCGAGTTAGTCGATACTCTGGCACGGGCAAGCAGGTTTTTTCTCCTGGAAACTCGGGTGTTTCGTCCCGGAAACTCAAGAAAATCGACAGTGAAACCCACACTATTTTCAGACATTAAATATATTGTGTTAGGGTCAGGTACCACGATATGGCGGTACTTGTTAGCCGTCTCTTCACTGCGTGTCGCTTAATTAGTGATTGCCTTGGGCCAGCTATCTCTGATTGGCTACCAGTGTAAATTGAACTGCACACTCAGTCTCCAAAAGTTAAATACAGTATCTCATATTCAGCTGCTATCTCATATTCGTAACCAACAGCTATATCGTCTGCAATAATGTGAATTCTGCAGCCGATTTTTCTAAGTTGTTTGAGTTAGTTACTTGAGTTTCCAGGAGAATCTTACTTGCCTACACTAAAGATCAGCTTATTCAGCTTTTTCCAGCTCAATACGTTACTGTAGTCCGCAATCATAGCTATATTTTTTCCTAAGATGTATCTCTGGGTAAATAGAAGTGTTACTATTAGTGTTCAGGTATTTGGTAAATTTTGGCTGTAACCAAAATTTCCTGAAATTAGGCATAATTGGCATCCTTCAAAACGTTTTCAAGCCATTCCACTTTGGTTCCATTGGATGATCTGAAGGGAAAAAATCTGGAAAGATGTCTCGAAATTATACAAAGCATTAACTCTGCTCTAAGTTGATAAGAGTTTCATAAACTTTGGTATTTATGATATTCACTAAAACTGTTAATTCGATTTTCATTTGCAACTTGATTTGTCATTTTATTTCAAAAATTATAACAAAAAAATTCTCTCTGATTAAATGTAACCTTTAAGAAAGCAGATATAATTAATTATCATTGTAGTGGCCAAATTAGGAAAAACAAAATTATTTATCTGAGGAGCCCGAGCCAATGAGTAGGATAATAATCGAAGAATACTCACAAAAATCATGCTTTTTAATGAAAACTCAGATATTTATTTTATTAAATAAATAAAAATACACTGTTAATAAATATAAATACTCCCTTAGCCAATCACAGGCCCAAGGCTAATAATTTCAACTGACATCTGAGGAGGAGATTATGGTAGGCAATTGTTATCATATCGTGGTCCCTAACCTTAACATTACTGTATATATTATTGTCTGAAATAGTGTGAGGACTATAGTAGATTTTCTAGAGTTAGGGTATTAAAATCACGAGTTTCTGGAATGAAAAACCCTACTTGCCTGTGCTAAAGATCGACCAACTCGAAAATCTGTTGAAAAAAGGCTCAGAATACGTTTCTCTAGTCAGCAATTAGATTCGAATTCGGTCATTCTTTAGGAAGCCAATGCAAACGGCATTTCCAGAAATAAAAAAAAAACTTTTTATTTCTGTACTGAATCATTTATTAGCAGAGTAATTGAATCTAGTGTCAAGTTTTTTACTTATAAACCACAGTTATATAACTCTTTTATTGTCTCACTGTGTCAATCAAAATATACAGGGTGATTCAGAACTCTTGGACCAAACTTTAAGGGGTGATAGAAGACACCTAAACAAGCACTTTTCGTCATACAATGCATGGTCCAAACTCAAGCGGTGAAGCGCTAGGGGTTAGCAACTACTGTGTCAGGAAATGAATAAACAAAAGAATGACAGAGGGGATTTGAAACAACAATTGGAAATTACAGAACATAAATTAAAGAATTTTATTTAACAAATTACAGAAACTGCTCAAAAGAGCGACCGCCAACATTAATGCAAGCTTCACACCTTCGACATAGCGATTGGCGTAAATCGGCAAAAACAGCAGGCATTTTTCGTACAGCAGCAGCGGCAATAGAAATCCTGGAAATAAGGTCCTCATTGGAATCGATGGGACTATCGTAGATCAGGCTTTTCATATGGCCCATAGGAAAAAGTTCAGACATGAGAGATCGAGCGATCGTGGCAGCCAAGCGATGGGACCACCCCGACCAATCCATCGTCCTGGAAATGTTGCACCCAAGGCACATCCATGCTGAAATGGGGTGGAGCTCCGTCGTGTTGGAACCACATACGTGTTTGAATATTTGCTGGAACAGGGTTCAGTAATTCTGGCAAGACTTCTTGTAAAAAGTACGTTCTCCCATTCAGTTGTGCTGGCAGAATGTATGGACCAATTAAATGGTTCATGTAGGATTCCAGCCCAAACATTTATGGAGAAACGCGACTGGTACGAATGTGGACGTGTGGTGTGCGGATTTCTGCTCGCCCACACATGATAATTGTGGGTATTAAAAATGTCCTCACGTGTGTAAAGGTGCATTCGTCAGTGAATAAGACATGCATGTGTATCAAAGTCCGGTTGCACTGCAGTCTGCAGCAGGAACCACTGTGCAAAATCCACACGAAGCCGGTAATCTGCAGGTGTCAAGGCGTGCACCCTCTGTGCGTGGTAGGGGTGTAATCGTTCGTCTCGTAGAACTCGCCAGACCGTCGATTGGGACACATGTATGGCATGGGAAATTGCTCGCGTGCTGCATTCGGGACGATCTGCAACCCTAAGTAGCATTTTCTCTGTAACACGTGGCGTCCTCGGAGTCCTTGCATGCTGCTGACAAAGGAGCCATTTCACATAGATACCGATGCAATCGCTGAAAGGTTTTATGATCAGGCACGAGTCTGGTCGGAAAGCGCTCTCGGTACAGTCTTTGGGTTTCCCTCGCATTCCGGTCCGCAGCTCAGTAAATGAAATGCATGTCAGCCTTCTCCTGATTTGTGAAAGAATCCATCCTTATTGCACTCCACGATAGAAAAAACGACGACTGCAAAAACCAGCGCTTATAAGCGTTTACTGGAAAGCGCCCTCTAGCGCTTCACAGCTTGAGTTCGAACCATGCATTGTATGACGAAAAGTGCTTGTTTAGGTGTGTTCTATCACCCCCTTAAAATTTGGCCCAAGAGTTCTGAATCACCCTATATGTAGGAAGATTGATTTACTCGGTTGATATACATTTTTTAAAAATATTGAATGACTAGAAACCGAGAAAAATGAAAACAAAGTTTAATAGCACAATTAGTTTCAGCTTGTATCAACCTTCTACAGGTGCACATTAAAAAATAAATAACCAGTAAAACATAGAGGAAATAATTTTAAAAATTAAGGAAAGTTAGTGTACTAGTATACATATTCAACGTTGAAATGTTGAAGTCTGGTCTGCGCATTCAAAAAACTGTTCTCTCGTTGGCTTCATTGTTGACCGTATGCATGCCATGCGTATAGTATCTCGAGAATGCCAATATTTGATCGTAGCACAATGACAGTCTGAAAGGTTGTAACTCAGGCTGTCGTTGAGATGTAGGGGGTTGGGAATGATTTCTTTTGATTTTATTATCTTTCTTTCTAATTCATCGTGGCAACGGAAAATGTTATTAGACTTGTCCCATAGGACTGTATGGTTAAGGTTTTCTTCATTGGAATCGGCCGAGAACAGAACATGACTAGACAAAGTACTGGCTCACATTCACCTGTAACTGACGTCTCTCTTATGTTCTTCAATGCGTAACTCGATCGATTTCTCTGTTTGGCCAATTTGGGTGAGACAGAGCTTATTAAACTTGGTTTTTATTTTTCTCGGTTTCTAGCCATTCAATATTTAAAACTATATATATATATATATATATAATATTCATTATTTGCTTCCTCAGTCTTAAGTAAAAGGCTGGTTATATTCCACTAATTCGAGCCCTACCCAAGGACCTATGAGTTGTGGAAATACTTTCTGAAAATGAAAGCGGCCTTTTGCAGCTGCCCAATTTTTAATCCATCTAACTTGAGTGCTTATAGATGTTTTTTCAATGTTTTAGGAATGGCGATTCGTTCAGATTCGTTCAACTTCGACTTGCAAATCGCAATACTTTGTAATTTTTTCATTTTCTTTGTCGTCAATCCGACTATCTCCTGGTACTGATATTTCGATAAACTTAACACCTTTGTTATCACTTTTTCACTGTTTATATCGGGTGTATTACATTCCAAGCTTTTGTCAGTCTGGATTTTGAAATCCCAGAGTATTTTAGCTTTTTCATTCTCAACCACTTTCTGGTGAACTTTATGCTTCCAATAGTCTTTAGATACTTTAAACCCAAACTTTTTACATAAATACCAGTGAATTACCTTAGCTACGTTATCATGCCTTTTACGGTACTCAATTTGCACGATTTTGCTGCATCCACTTATAATGTGGTCTTCCTTCGTTTCTTCCTTTTCTTTGTACAATCTACATTTACTGTCTTCTTGAATTTTTGGTATTTCTGCCTTCATAACATTGGTTTTAATGGCCTGTTCTTGCGCTGCAAAAATTACCGATTCTGTTTCTTTCTTTAGTGCTCCATTTCTCAACCACTGCCAGGTCAAGTTGCTGTCAGCGCTGTCCTCTATGCTGTGAAGGTATTTTCCATGCAATGCCTTATTTTTCCATCTTTCAGTTCTCACTTTTACTTGGTTGGTTTTGTATTCCAATTTTGAATGCATGGGTTTAAATAAACCCTCTTTCCTTACCTCAGTTAGAAATATTTCCATTGTTTGCTGCAGATAATCATTCAAATTTCGTTTTTCTTCTTCAATGACTTGCTTTGCTTGTAATAATCCTCTACCTCCTTTTTTGCATGGTAGATAGAGCCTATCAATGTCACTGCAAGGAATGAGGGCATGGTGCATTATCATTAATTTTCGAGTTTTTCGGTCTAAATCTTCCATCTCTAGCTGGGTCCATTCAACAATTCCTGCTGAATATCTCAGAACAGGTATGGACCAGGTATTAATTGCTTTTATCAAATTTCCAGCAATAAGCATTGACTTAAGGAGTTTTCTTAGTCGTCTTATGCAGTCTGTTCTAGTTCTTTCTTTGATCTTATTGTGCAGAATTTCTGATGCTTCTAAAATTCCCAAATATTGTAGCTATCTTCGAATTTTATTGCCTTGCTTATTTCACCATTGAGCAGTTCTATTTCGTTCAGATCTTCAAACTTTCCTCTTGTTATTCCAGCAATTGCACATTTGTCTAAGCCAAAATCCATTGATACATCTTGACTGAATATGTGCACAGTATAAAAAATGAGAAAATTTAAATGGATCAATGACAAGATAAACAATAGAGGGGATAATGAGTGTCCTTGAAAGATACCCCATTTTTATGTTTACCTCTCCAATTACTTCTCTATTCAGAACCAATGTTGTTTTCCAGTTTTTCATGCTGAATTGCAAAAATGTTTGTACGTTTGCGCTAATACTGAATAGTTCTGTGCATTTTAAAATCCAACTATGAGGCACCGAATCAAACGCTTTTTTTATAACTATCTAAGCCATATGAAGGTTGGTTTTTCTACGTTTGCCATTTTTCAGAATCATTTTATCAATCAGCAATTGGTCTTTTGAGCCTCTTGAATTTTTCCTCTTACCTTTTTGCTCAATTGGGAAAAGAGAATTTGCTTTAAGATAGCTGTATATTTTATCAGCTAGTATGCCTGTGGGTAGTTTTTAAGTTGTTGGCAGGCAGGTTATTGGTCGGACGTTTTCTGGGTTTGGACCTTTTTTCTTTATCCTTTATGATCAAAAATGTTTTCTCTGCTGTGAGCCACTCTTTTTTGCTTTTTCCTTCTAAAACATCATAAAATTGGTTAGCAAGTCTTTCGTGTAAGCCTGTTAGATATTTCAACCAATAGCCGTGTAATTCATCCTTCCCGGGTGTTGACCAATTTTTTCTTTTTAGCTTGCTTTTGAACCATTTCAGTTGTTATTTTCAATTGGTCCATTTTTCGTTCTTGAGATTCGTTTGTAATTACAAATCGGCCCTTCAGAACACACGCAATTTACAGACAAAAATTACTAGTTGTTGTGGTGTTGGAGGTGGGCGGTAGATGGCGTTGATGGAGATGATTCGTGGTAGCGGTTAGGTGTAGAGACAGTTGTAGATGTCCTCCCGCGATGAGTCTTCGGACTCCTTGGAGGTATCAGGAATAATAATAATAATAATAATCCACTTTGCTTGTTATTGTGCCTCTTAGGGTTGTCCCATAGGTTTTTCCAAAATTTAAGAGTATTTTCTTTGTCTCTGGTATTTATATTCATATTTTCTTTAAGATTATCATTCCTGCAGCAATCAATTTTCTTGTAAAACTGGTGATTTGCATGAAACATCGAATTTTGCTTGTACTGTTCAATGCGTGCACTGTATCTTCTTATTTTAGCTGCAACTGCAACTATTTTTTGCTTCACTTCCTCTAATACTTCATCAATAGGTCGTGTTCCAGTATTATATCTCTTTATGAGGTTATTTCGGATTTTCGTGTTTTTCAGCTTCTTTTCCTTAAGGTTTTTCAAATTGCTCACGTCTGCTCTGAGTTTAAGAATTTTATTCTCCAGTCGATGCTTCAATTTTGGTTCCTGAGCCTTACTGCTTTTGGGTTCACTAATCTTATATCCTAATTCAGATGTTACGACGTAAGCTATTGAATACATACGTTGATTCGTTTGCCCAATAGTTCCAGTAGGAACAGTCATTGCAGCTTTATTGGCCTCTTGTAGGAGTTCCTTCAGTTTTTGTTGAGGTACTTGTCTCAGTACTGGAAGCCTAACTCGTTCCTAGTTGCTATTCATTTGCTCGATAATTTTTCTTGCGAATTCTTGTTCCTTATCTGATAGCTTCCTTTCAACTATTTGTATATTTTCAAGATTTTCAGCATTCTGCACGTTGGAATCTGGTTCTGCTCCATTCATATATATATATATATATATATATTAGGGTTACCAAGTAATTTTATAAGCTTGATTATTTAACTCCTAATCCCCAAGTATGCAAACAATTAAGTTTGCGCTTGAAACATAGTTCAAGTCTAAAGATGGTACAACACCAGGCAACTCATTGTAAAGGTGGGTAAAGCTCTGATCACTATTCTTAGTATTTTCCCATAATGTAAAGTACATCTCACTACACTACCCAGACCGGTTTCAACCTTTTTTGAGGTCTCCTCAGTGAGTAGCTAGACCCTAAATACCAAGGTTTTATTAATAAAAAGGTTGAAACCGGTCTGGGTAGTGACCCCACCCATAATGTATTGCAGTATACATCTTTTAGTGAGATGTGCTTTACATTATGGGAAAATATTAAGAATAGTGATCAGAGCTGTATTCACCTTTACAATGAGTTGCCCTGGTGTTGTACCATCTTTAGACTTGAACTATGTTTCAGGCGCAAACTTAATTGTTTGCATACTTGGGGGATTAGGAGTTAAATAACCAAGCTTATAAAATTACTTGGTAACCCTAATATACAGTATCCCCAAGTTAAAAAATTAATTATATATATATATATATATATATATATATATATATATACATACACGTGTATACGCGATGCACATATTAAAGTATACACCATTAGTGCCGTGTGTGGACTGAGAGGGCCAGACAAATTTCAGTACAGATCATCATAAATACATATTTCATTGAATTTCATATAACCAGAGTGAAATTACTGCTATCCTTTAAAATCGCCTTAATAAATTTTTCCAGTGTACTACATTTCATTCCATTATATACAGCCAGAAAGGAAGTATTTCTTTGTATAATTTTTAATCATTTTGGCAAATTTTGCAGTGAAATAGTCTGACTGAAATAAAAATGGGGAAGGCGCCGCAAATTTTTGGAAACATTTTGTAAGGACAATCTTTCGTACTGCTAGAGCCAAATAATAAATTGCTTGTGAACAGACAAAACTAATAGGTGCATAACTGAGAGGATAAGTACGATGTTCAAACGACCCTTGGGATGTAAGAATAAGGAAGTATTGGTTTTTTTACAAGACCTTGATTAGACTGCACCGGGACTCCTATGCACAGATTTGGTCTCCTCGGTTTGGAGGGGATAAATGAACTGTGGAAAGGATGCAAAGAAGAGGTACAAAGATCACATCAGAATGATGGAATGTATATTATAAGGAGAGAGAATATGTGGAATACATACTCCCGTTAGCAGAAGAAATAGGGGTGATAGCATAGAAATATATAAACTTCTGAAATGCTGTTTCAGGATAAAGCATTATGAAAATTTTCTTCACATATGGATGGTGGGGAAAGGAGTACGAGATAGATTTTTCGCTCCCAAAGCAATGAGTGAGTAGTATACTTTGCCTATCGAAGTAGTGAGTGCATCTAGTGTGAATGACTTTAAGAGAATGTATAGCAGCTGGTAAGGGTGATGTATTGGCTCCCTCGATGAGTCCCAGATTCTCTGGAAGTCTGAGATAAAATAATTAATAATAATAATAAGTAAAGCTCCTGTATAGCTCATTGGAAGTTCCGTGTGCCATCTATGGCACTAGATCGCCTGAAGAAAGAAGTATTGTAATTCAATTCTAGTACCGACTAGACGAACTTTTGCTAAGCCTTTTTTGAACAGGTTCCCGAGTTAGTCGATCTCTGGCAAGCGTTAAGCGAGCTTTTTCTGCAGGAAACTCGGGTGTTTCGTCCCTTAAATACAAGAAAATCGACACTATTTTCAGACAGTAAACATAGTGTTAGGATTAGGAACCACGACATGGTGGCATTTATCGACCTCTCTCTTCACCGGATTCTATATGTAATTAATGACAACCTTGGGTCAGCTATCTCTGATTGGCTACCGGTGGATGTGAACTGCTTCCTCGGTCTCCAAAAATTAGATAGGGCTAAAAAAAAAAAAAAAAAAAAAACGGCCTCGCCTACTCCCTATATGGGAATAAAAGGCATTAGCTGATTTGATTTGATTTTCATAATAATAAGTATTTTGCAAAAAGCCTAAAGCAGTGCATTTAACGAAATTCATAAGCACTTATTAGATTCGTTTTGCCTTTCCATGCTCCCTAGATGAATGTTATTGAAATTCGTTATTTAGAATTCTTACAAAAAAAAAAAAATATATATATATATATATATTGATTGATTGATTGAAGTTAAAAAATAAATTTGGACTTTACGTGTATACTAGAAAAAGTTCATATTGCCCAGTGATCAGATAATTTTTAATCAGATCATTTTTATTCACAGAAACTACTCAAAATGACAGTTCAGTTACTATGACAGCACTAATATATATATTGAAGTTTGAAGTTAAAAAAATAAATCCGGTCTCAGTTACACGTATACAGTACATATGCCAAAACAATTTACGATTTCATAAACTGCACTGACTTTTACAAACTGTTTGTACTACAAAAGGACTACTATTCGATATTACCCAGTGGTGACCCTCTGTAACTGATTCACCATTTTCCTCTCTGGTCGTTTACACTTGCAATGGTGGACGGTTTCCTCTCCTGAGTTTTGCAAAAAAATACTTGTGTACCCCAAGGGTTTGTGCTTTGTCAATACTCGTTCGTCCCTAAACATTTATGATATTATCTTAACAACTTCGAAATCTATCCATAACATTCAAAAAATAATGAACTCCGATTTCCTTTCTTCACACGACAGATACTTGTAGTGCTCAAATCTTCCAAAATCGTCCTAGCCGATATCTTGATCTCAACTCCTTGCCACTCTCCATCGAGATGAAGACAACGTAGTAAACTTCAGTGCTAATAATATGCAGTTCACTTTTATTTCTTGTACAGTATGAAAAATCTTACTTCCCTAACATGGATGTTACTCAGATCTCTACACAGGAACATATTTCTTCTTAGACTTATTTACACCGCTAGCTTTTCCTTGCAAAAACTCATCATATTCATAGCTTCCCTCAACTACAAATATTAAAAAAAAGAAAAAGAAAATTCCATTCAAGACACCTAATAAATTATGTATCAAGAACACTTAATAAATTATGTATCAAGAACACTAAATAAATTATATATAAATTTCACGTCCATCTTTAGAATACTGTTCACACATTGGTGAAGACTAACCAAAAATCTCAAGGTATTTTTTCTCCTTATCCCTTTATCCAGAGGTATTTTCTTTGGCGCTGTTCGACCGAATAGGCCACCACCATTCATCATTTAAAACAGAACTTCTTAAAACGAGATTCTATTTATATCTGCTTCATAGACCACATATAAGTAAAACACATAAAAATAGTAGGTTTGATATATTATTATTATTATTATCACTAAAAACACACATATAACCACAGTGATTAGTTTTAATACGTAAATATTTTATCCCAAGTATCTTGGGACATCATCAGTACAGTAATTCAAACAATACTAGGAATAAGTAATGCCAGTTAGGGCGAATAACTAGGAATAACTAATGCCAGTTAGGGCGCATGATTAAAATGGAATCTCAATATGCGTGCAGTAACGTGCTATAGAAGTAAATTAAAATATAACTGAAAAAAAAAAAAAAAAAAAAAATATATATATATATATATATATATATATATATATATTTTTTTTTTTCCCATACTTTAGGAACAGTAAGAACATCGTTGCGGTTTAAAGTTGGTCTGTATAGTAGGGTTTCAGCACTTTCTTCGTATAGACGTTCATGTTTAAATAAAGATCTATGTAAAAGTTTCGACTTTTCCAAATGGATCCCATGGTTTGAGTTTTCAACTCCGTATTGAGAGAGACCAGATTTCCTGCGGTTTGAAAAGACGAATGTGGTCTTGATGTTCCGAGATGCGTTTCTTTCTGAACAGATCTAACTGTCTGTTCAAAGTAAGACAATTTGCAGGAGCATGGGATCTCATAAACGCCAGGTAACATCAGAGGTGAGAGTTGGTCCTTAGGAGAAGGTAACAAGTTAGAAATCTGGTTGATGGGTTTGTGAGTAGTGGCAAAATTGTATTTCTTCATAATTTTTGAAAGTCGTTCGGAGATGCCTTTGACATAAGGTATGGGAATCCTATGGGCTTCTTCTTGTCGAGGTTAATGTGTGGGGAAGTGACTAATGAATTTTTGAGTTGCTTTAAGATTATATCCAATTTAGTATGGCTGTATTTTTTATTATTTCTAGTTCTTTGTTTAGAGAATCTTCAGAGGAGCAGAATTTGTGTGCTCTGAAAACTAGTGATTTAATAATGCCAAATTTCTGAAATGGATGACGGGCAGAAGAATTGTGAATGTAGGGATCTGAAAATGTAGGCTTACGATAGACAGACGTGGCGATGGAACTATCTTCTTATCTTTGAATGTGTAAATCCAGAAAGGAGATACCCTGTGGAGATTCTATTACTAGCGCAAAGTTGATGCGAGGGTGAAGAAAGTTTATTGTGTCTAGAAACAGGTGTAATTCATGTTCGTGATGATCCCAGACTGCAAAAACGTCGTCGACATATCGTAACCAAATTTTGGTTTGGGTTCAAAAGTGAAAATCTTTTCTTCCAGGTATTTTAGAAACAGGTTTGCTAAGTTTGGTGATAAAGGAGACCCCATTGCTATTCCTTCTTCGTGCTTGTAATTTTTACCTTTCCAAGTGAAGTAACCGGATGCAATAACAAATTTTCCGTCTGATATAGTTGAATAATTCAACGATATCAGACGAAAATTTTGAGTTAATAATTCTACTGTTTCTTTATTGGGAATGTTAGTGAAGAGGGAGACAATGTCGAAGCTAATTAACAAGTGTCCCTCTTTTCACTTTTTTCAAAAGTAAAAAAAAAAAACAAATCTGCGTAAAATAATCAAGGTGTGGTCTTATCAAAGTCTTATAGAAAGGCAAAATGACTTCCTTATTCTTACGTGACAAGGTTCGCTTCAACATCGTAATCTTTCATTATATTCATCACTTTTTTCAAAAGTGAAAAAAAGTGAAAAGAGGGAGACTTGATAATTAGCTTCGACATTGTCTCCCTCTTCACTAACATTCCCAATAAAGAAACAGTAGAATTATTAACTCAAAATTTTCGTCTGATATAGTTGAATTATTCAACTGTATCAGACGGAAAATTTGTTATTGCATCCGGTTACTTCACTTGGAAAGGTAACATTTACAAGCTAGAAGAAGGAACAGCAATTGGGGTCTCCTTTATCACCAAACTTAGCAAACCTGTTTCTAAAATACCTGGAAGAAAAGATTTTCACTTTTGAACCCAAACCAAAAATTTGGTTACGATATGTCGACGACGTGTTTGCATTCTGGGATCATCCTGAACATGAATTACACCTGTTTCTAGACAAAATATACCTTCTTCACCCTCGCATCAACTTTAAGCTAGAAAAAGAATCCCCACAGCGTATCTTCTTTCTGGATTTACACATTCAAAGATAAGAAGATAGTTCCATCGCCACGTCTGTCTATCGTAAGCCTTCATTTTCAGGTCGCTACATTCACAATTCTTCCGTTCATCATCCATCTCAGAAATTTGGTATCATTAAATTACTAGTTTCCAGAGCACACAAATTCTGCTCCTCTCAAGAATCTCTAAACCAAAAACTAGAAATAATCAAAAATACAGCCATACTAAATGGATATAATCTTAAAACAACTCAAAAAATCATTAGTCACTTCCCCATACATCAACCTCGACAAGAAGAAGCCCATAGGATTCCCATACCTTATGTCAAAGGCATCTCCGAACATCTTTCAAAAATTATGAAGAAATACAATTTTGCCACTACTTACAAACCTATCAACGAAATCTATAACTTGTTACCTTCTCCTAAGGACAAACTCTCACCTCTGATGTTACCTGGTGTTTATGAGATCCCATGCTGCTGCAAATTGTCTTACTTTGGACAGACAGGTAGATCGGTTCAGAAACGCATCTCGGAAAATCAAGACCACATTCGTCTTTTCAAACCGCAGGAAATCTGGTCTCTCTCTCAACACGGAGTTGAAAACCCAAACCATAGGATCCATTTGGAAAAATCGAAACTTTTACATAGATCTTTATTTAAACATGAACGTCTATATAAAGAAAGTGCTGAAGCCCTACTATACAGACCAAATTTAAACCGCAACGACGTTCTTACCATTCCTAAAGTATGGGAAATTGTCATACAAAATTGTGTAAAATAGTTTCTTTATATATATATACTATATATATATATTTTTTTTCCAGTTATATTTTAATTTACTTCTATAACATGTTACTTCACGCATATTGAGATTCCATTGTAATCATGCGCCCCCATCTGTATGTTATTAATAGTATTGTTTGAATTACTGTACTGATGATGTCCCAAGATACTTAGGATGACATATTTACGTATTAAAACCAATCACTGTTGTTAAACGTGTGTTTTTAGTGATGAATTCACCAGTTTTGATTATATAAAAACATATTATTATTATTATCTGGGACCTCCAGGAGTCAATGACTCTTCGAGGAAGGCTATAAATCACCCAAACCAGCTGTCATACCTTTCATTAAATTAATTCAAACTAGATGCACTCACTACCCCCTAAAGGCAAACTATTCTACTCGCTCACTTCTCTCTGGGAGAAAAACTTAGCCCATATTCCTTTCTTGACTGCAAATGAATTTAAATTCCATGGATTCCGCCGTGTTCTCTCCTCACATTCCATATAACAAAAAAATTCATCAGATAATATCCTAAAACACCCCAAAAGTTTAGACCTCCATCATATCAACCCTCTTTCTCCTGTTAACCAGTCTGCAATTCACATACTCGGAATCTGTCCTCATATTCTAAATCCTATAATCCGGACATAAGCTTTGTAATTATTCTTTGGCTCTTTCCACAGCTTCATTATCCCCTAACCCAGGAGACCAAATCTGCGTAACATAATCCAGGTGTTGTCTTATCAAAGTCTTATAGAGAGGCAAAATGACTTCCTTATTCTTACGTGACAAGGTTCGCTTCAACATCGTAATAATCCTCTGCGTTTATTTGCAACTTTTGCTATGTGACCTCTGAACTATAAATTCCTATCCACAAATCTGCCAAGATCCCTTGCCTCCTCAGTTTCTTATACCATAGCTCCACTAATATAATTTGCGGTTGGGAGTCTAATCATGCCAAAGTGCGTAACTTTACACCTACTAACATTAAACTGATGGCCATTTTCGTTTGCCCAAATTTCCAGTCTATTGAGATCATTTTGTATTTGCTGAATATCAGTAGCATCCCTGATTGCCCTGCCTAGCTTCGCATCATTAGCAAACAATTGCACATCGATGATAGATCCTGCCTGGTGTCATTAATGTTTAGATGGAACAATAATGGCCCAGGGACTCTGAAATACACCACTGGTTACCTTAAATCTGGAAGATTCACACCCACTGTATACCACTTTTTGATATCCGTCTGTCAAGAGATTATATTCCAATCCCATATTCTCTAGTTTATGCAACAGCGTTTCGTGCGTTATCCTATCAAATTCCTTAGAAAAATCCAACATTATCATAGCGTATCCATTCCTTTTATCCAACTCGGCCGTAACATTGTTATAAAATATGAGCAAATTGCTTAAACATGACCTTCCTTTAGTAAACCCATGCTGTTCCTTGCAGAGTATAGCATGTTTGTCTACCCATTTCTGTATTCCAGTTCTTACCAACTTCTCTAAAATCTTCACTACCACACCAGAGATAGATAGTTAGACACATCAGTTAGTGCACCACTCTTGTACAATGGAACTATCAAACATTCCTTCCATTCGTGTGGTATCATTCCTGAGCAGAAACTAAAGTTAAACAAACATGTGAAAGGCGTAGCCAATTCGGCTGAACATTCCTTTACCAAACAGACTGATATTCCATCTGTCCCTATAGATCGGTGGGTCTTAACCTTTTTAGTGATCGGCACCCCCTTGAATCTAAAAATAAGTTCTCGCACCCCCTTGAAAAATGTGTTTCTATTTCTTTATTTAGGAAATTACATCTATTGCAAGATAATTTATTTATTGAAAAATAAACACATACATTTACATATACATACAAAACAATATCTCAGTTTTTAATGGCTATGTTGTTGGTGTTTATTCATGATAATACTTTTGAAGCGAGGTTCCTTTTTTGAAAGAGCCACGCGTAAGTCATCACTTGCATTTAAGCGATTTTTGGCTTTTGTTTTTATGTGCAAAAGTAATGAAAATCCCATTTCACACAGGTAGGTGATTAAATGGTAAAAGTGTCTGCAATGCTGCTTTTGCCAGCTGTGGATAAGGTTCTAACTGTGTACACCAGAATTGTTCTAAGTCCAGTTTTTCAAATTCCATTTGAATACGTGCAATGGCTCGTATTTCAATAAGATTGTCTTTTATTAAATAGCTATCGTCCATCAAATCTGGGTGAAACAGAAATAGATCCAGTATCTATCTCTGAACTTTGTTAATATTTCCCGTGATAAAGTATCCATGAAATAATTCACTCAATTGTTAGAGGTGCATTGCAATTTCAGGTATAATTATTATTTTCTCATTTTCCAGAACTATTGAATCAAGCAAAGGAAAGTTTGCAAAATTCCCATTTTCAACTCGAAGTTTCCAAATTTTTAGTTTTTCAATAAATGAAGATAATTTTTCACTAGCTGTTATTATTTTCTTACCAAATCCTTGCATTGGTGTGTTTAATTCATTCAGGTAACTAAATATATCGGCTAAGTAGGCTAGTCGAATTATTGCTTCTCTTTTTTCAAAAGCTTAACTAATTCACAATTTTGGTTAGTAAGAAACTGTATAATTTCCTCGCGCAATTCAAAAACCCTGCTTAGCATGCGGCCCTTGGAGAGCCACCTTACTTCAGTGTGATAAAGAAGCACAGTATGAACAGCACCGATTTCTTCGCACAAAGCACGAAAGATACGATGATTAAGCGCTCGTCCTCGGATATACTTTACTACATTTACTGCAGTAGTTAAGTGTTGTTTTAAATTCTCTGGCAAAGCTTTCGATGCAAGTGCATGACGGTGCAACATGCAATGCGTTATTGTAACTTGCGGTATTTCTGCCTTGATGTATGAAAAAAATCCAGAATTTTTGTCCAACATTGCAGGGGCACCATCAGTGCAAACTGAGCCTATCACATTCATGGGTATTTGATGTTTCAAAAAAAAGTTTTTAATATGATTGAAAACATCAATTCCTTTTGTCGTCAATTCCAGTGGCTCACAAAATAAAAATTCTTCCAATATTTCTTTTTCCTTAATGCATCGCACAAATACCAACAACTGACTGCAATTATCAACATCAGTTGACTCGTCCAGTTGAATACTCAATTTTAGAGGACTGGCTTTGATATCTTTTACTACTTGCAGTAAAATATCAACACTGAGATCTTGAATGCGCGATCGAATTACATCGTTCGATAACGGAATCTACTGAATCTTCCTTTGTGCTTCAGAACCCAATACAATTTTTGCAATTTCAAGTGCACATGGTTTTACCAATTCCTCAGCTATTGTACGACCTTTTCTTTTCTTAGCACACAGATATGCCACTTGATAAGAAGCTTCTAACAAGGGCTTTTGAAATACCGCAACGTCAAATTTTGTGATAGTACCGCTGGTATCAAATTGTGCCTTCTTATACTTCAAGATGTTAAGAGTATGTCCTGCAGATTCACCACCATGCTGATTGTTGAAATGCTCTACCAACTTTAACGGTTTAAAATTGGAGTTTGAAAATATTTTGCAACATAAAATGCATTGTGGTCGTTGCATACCATCTTTTTCTGTTATACAAGTGAATCCATAAGCAACATAATCGTCTTTCCATTGGCGTTTTTTCGACATAACGAGGGTTACTACAATCAATAAAATAATAATTATAATTTTTCAAAATTTGCAGAAAACCTTTATGTAATCAATTGATTGTATCCGGTATGGGCTTTAGTCACTGATTAATGTTGGTAAATTAAAGAAAATTAGTATTCGTTTCTGCGTCAAACCACCTCGTTAACGTTCGTACTCAGAGTATGCCAACACGTGCGCGTATCAACTAGTTTCTTATTGTACTGCATGCGCTGGTAAGTGCGATGCGCTGAGGCAAAGGTAGAGAGGGTAGGAGTGGGGGGTCCCAAAAGTCGACGTAGCGTTCGCTAGTTTCTCACAGGCGGTAGTTTCCATCGAAAATTTAGAAACTTTTCTCGCACCCCTGGAAATGCTTTCTCGCACCCCCAAGGGGTGCACACACCCCAGGTTAAGAACCACTGCTATAGACATATTCTTATCCAGGTTACGCAACAGCTCTTCATCCTTATTTTCATGAACCTGTAACTCTTCATCCAATGTAGCAGTAGCACTCTTCACCATGTTACATACACCTGGTTGATATATCTTAGCAAAGTGAGCACTCTTTAAATGGACAATCTCATTAGCTTCTTTCGACACTCGAGTACCATCTGCATTCAATAAAGTTATTCTTCCACATTCATTCTTTCGTTTACTTGAGGCATAACGATAAAATTCTTTTGAATTGCCTTTAGCTTGCATGGCCAATTTCTTTTCATACTCCGATTTAGCTTTCTTCATAATACTCATTACTTTTCTGACCTGAGTTTTATATATTTCATAACTCCTCTCACTCTAATCCTGACGATATTTTTTCACATCATCTCCTTCTTCTGGATCTCATATTTAATAAGGTTGCACATCCATTTCACTCCCACCCTATTTATTCTTCGAACCCTAGGGATACTAAACAAACAAACACACGTAGCCATTGTAATCAGTTTTAATAAGTAAATATTTCATCCTAAGTATCATAGGACATCGTCAGTACAGTTAATTCAAACAATACTAGGAATAACATACAGTTAGGGCGCATGATTACAATGGAATCCAAATATGGGTTCAGTAGCGTGTTAGAGAATTAAATTAAAATATATAAACATTGTAATCATGCGCTATGTTATTCCTAGTATTGTTTGAATTAACTGTACTGACGATGTCCTATGATACTTAGGATGAAATATGTACTTATTAAAACTTATTACTGTGGTTACGTGTGATTGTTTAGTCATGAATACTCCACAGGTTTCATTGTACAATAAACCCTAGGGATACATTTAGATACCGCCTTCTGTAAACACTTTTTTCAAAGATACCCATGCATTGCTGACATTTTTTCCATTCAGTAACTGATACCATGGGACCAAAGATAGTATTCCCCTAAGTTGATCATAATTTCCAGCTTTGTAGTTCAGCATGTAACCTGCTTTAATCGGAGCATCAATACAATTAGATACTTCCCAAGAAAGCACAACATGATCATTGTCACCAATGGGTGGTAATGCAACAGCTCTACATACATAGCCATATTCTTAACAGAGACTCCTTCTGACGCTATGAGCAAATCCAACACTCTTTGACCTAGAGTTCCTTCACATGCTGCTTGAGAAAGCTGTCTCGCAAGAATTCAATAAATTACTCTTCTTTCTTATCATGAGATTTCTCTTCTACCCAATCAATGTTTGGAAAATTAAAGTCACCCATAATGATCATTCGTTTGGTACCCATACACAGATAGTATTCCCCTAAGTTGATCATAATTTCCAGCTTTGTAGTTCAGCATGTAACCTGCTTTAATCGGAGCATCAATACAATTAGATACTTCCCAAGAAAGCACAACATGATCATTGTCACCAATGGGTGGTAATGCAACAGCTCTACATACATAGCCATATTCTTAACAGAGACTCCTTCTGACGCTATGAGCAAATCCAACACTCTTTGACCTAGAGTTCCTTCACATGCTGCTTGAGAAAGCTGTCTCGCAAGAATTCAATAAATTACTCTTCTTTCTTATCATGAGATTTCTCTTCTACCCAATCAATGTTTGGAAAATTAAAGTCACCCATAATGATCATTCGTTTGGTACCCATAAAGCTAAATTGGCGATGCATTTTTTCGTCCCCTGAAACTGAGAAGCCAGGTCTGTAGCAACAGTCCACCATATATTTCATTCTGTTAACCTCCATACAGTACAGTACAGTCCACCATATATTTCATTCTGTTAACCTCCACTTCACACCAGATAGACTCAAACTCACCGCTATATGGGACATTGTTACCATCATTTTTTTTTCTTGTGTTTCTACCTTAACTGGATTTAAGTCATTTGATATCATTTGTAGTACCCCCCCCTCCTCTGCTATCTCTTCTGTCATTCCTAAAAACAGTATACCCATTACACTCGATCCCACTTACCATATCTGATTCTGATAGTCAGGTTTCACGAATGCCAACATTCTTCGGCCACATCGTATTCAACAAAGTAACGAACTCAACCCTTTGTTTCTAATGCTCCTAGTATTTGTGTATAGATATAATAAATTACCACCTAGCCTATTCTTATAATTAGATATGCAATCTATTTCGTCTTGTTCTAGAATTTTCTCTTTTCCCTCCCCCAGACATACTTAAAAGGTCCGAATCCAAAGCATGTTTTTCCAACCCTTCGCCACATACATAACCATGTTCGAAGACATTCATATCTTTATCACGTTTGCATACCATAGCTGAATTTTCACACATATTTTTCCCTTTCCTCCCTTGATGATCTAGTTTCCTTGACTAACTACTATGCTCACTGATATGGAGGAGGTTATCGAAAATAAATTAGCCTCCAAAATAGCAAAATAAAGCCAGATCATCAGCGAGACGACGCAGGAATTACAAAAAGTCAAGAGGTATTTAAATAAATACAGAGAGAAAAAAAAAGAAAAGAAAAGAAAAAAGAAAAGCAGCAAAATAAGAAACAACAAAGTACGGAAACAGGTAAGTCAAGAAGTACGGAAATCAGGTAATTGACGTTGTTTGTAAAAAGAAAGATAATATTTGGTATGGTGTCTCTATAGAAAAAAAATGCTATTGATGAGCGAGTTATAACTTGGAGTTTTCCTGGAGCAAAAATTAAGAATATAAAGGAAGCAATTCTAAAACAGAAAAGAAAAGTAAACGGGATCGTAATTGTAGCATGTACTAAGACTTAACTAGCGATAAGTTCAGTATGAGAGAGGACATCCAAGGGTTGTTGGAAGAGGTGAGAGAGTGAAGAATGAGAAAGTGAAAATCGTCAGTATTTTACCTCGATATGATAAAAATGAATTAACAAGAAGGGCTATGATGGCAAACGATTTGATGCGTAGGATGTGTAGAAGAAATGGATGCGAGTTTTTGGATGTGTGGAGTAAGTTTAGGGAAGATTGGATTTGTATAAGAGGGACGGCCTACACCTTAATGCAATTGGTATCAGGAGTCTTGAAAAACTAATAATTGGTATGAGACCTAACACAGAGTCAAGGAACATAAATTATAAAGGAGGGAAGAGTTAGAATATAAGTGCAAGATCAACAATGTTATATAACTGTGTTAATGACGGGAATTGGCTTTTTCATGGAAATGTTGACGATTTCGACTTTATGGTCATCCGATCCGGAACCATCAAACCTGTGCAAAGATGTCTGTATGTATAAGACACTAGAGAAGAACAGAGATCTGCAGGCGCTGTCCAACTGTGTCATACAGACTGCAGACAAGGGCATGCAAAAGAACATGCAGGCAGATTATTATGTCTGTATAACAATGCTAGGAGTATCAGAAACAAAGGTTGTAGAGTTTGTTGCCTTAGTCAACATATAGGCACCTGAGATTATAGGCATTAGTGAGATCTGGCTAATCAGAATCAGACATACTAACTGGTATCAAGTGTAAAGGGTACACTATTTTTAGGAAGGACAGAGAGGATAGAAGAGGAGGGGAACGTGCTGTTAATGATATCGGATGACCAGTTAGAGTTGAGATCTATGATTGTAGTACTACTAACCATATTTCATGTGGCAGTGATTTTAAAGCCATCTGGTGTGAGGCGGAATCTAACAAGATCAATCACATAGTGGGGTGTTGTTACAGACCTAATGGATCAGTTGCTAGGATGAAGAACTGCATCACCAAATAGAAAAGATGAGCGCGAAAAGAGTAATCATAATAGGAGACTTTAATTATCCAAATATTGATTGGTGTCAGTAGAAGCTCAAGAAAAGAATGAAAATGAATTAATTGAGATGTTGTGGGACAACTTCCTCAAACATCATGTGAGAGAAGGAACTCGAGGTCAAAGAGTGTTAGATCCGGTTATAGTGTCAGAGGGCGTTTCAGTTAAAGACTTAACTATTCTGCCTCCGACTGGTGACAGTAATCATGCGGTACTCACTTGGGAAGTGACTACGTTTATGAATGTTCCATTCAGAAAAGGTTACATGCTGAACTACAAAGCAGGAAATTATGACCAACTGAGGAGTATACTGAGTTCAGTGGAATGGGATCGGTTGCTGGATGGGAAGAATATCGACAATGCATGGGAAGCATTTAAACAGTACTTAAATGATACGATATCAAAGAATAAATATGGTAAGAGTCAAATGGGTGTGTAATCTTATTAAGCAAGAGATTCGTAAGAAAAGGATGATTGTGGAATACTGTGATGTCCGTTATGAAAATTATAAGCAGCAGAAGGCTAGAATAGTCAAAACTGTTGTACGGAAAGCAAAGTCTAAGTATGAAAAGAAACTGGCTCTGCGTGCTAAAGACAACTGCAGAAGAGGTTGTTCGGCTAATGAGTGCTCATTTTGTTAAAAGCTATCAATTTGGTGTATAACATTGAGTTCCCTGCTACCTCTTCACTGGATGAAGAAACACAAGTGTATGAGGACGAAGTATTAGAGCTGTTGCACAAACTGAATAAGAATTCAACAGTAGGAACTGATGGGATATCAGCACATGTGCTAGAAGAGTGTTCAGCTGAACTGGCTATTCGTTTAACCAGGCTGTTTAAAATGATTCTCAGAACAGGGAAGATTCTGCAGGAATAGAAAGAATGTCATGTTTTAGCAACTTGTTCACATTCCATAACAATGTTACCGTTGAACTAGACAAAGGGAATGGATACGCCATGATACTTTTGGATTTTAGAATATAGCATGGTTCACTGTTGTATAAATTGAAGAATATGGGTTTGGATTATAGAATATTGGCGTGGATGGATGACTGACAGATACCAAAAAGTTGTCTACGGGAGATGTGAGCCTGCAAGATCCTTGCCGACTCACATCCTTCTACCAGTGGTGTACCACAAGGATCAGCACTTTGACCACCGTTATTCAATCTGTACATTAATGATATTGGGAAGGATTTGATAAGTGACATAAAGCTATTTGCTGATTATCCAAAAATAGGTAGGGTAATCAGGAATGCTGCTGATATGGTACTTGCAGAAAGATTTGAATAGGCTGGAATTGTGGGCATGGGAAAATGGATGTCAGTTCAGTGCCGGTAAGTATAAAGTCATTCATTTCGGCGTGATTAGATATCCAGTGTCGTATTACATTGGTTGGATTATGCTAGAAGAAACTGATGAGGCTAGGGATCTTGGAGCGTTAGTAAATAGGAAGTTGAAGTTCAGGGTCCATGTAGCAAAGATTGCAAATTTAATTCAAAAGATAATTGCAATGCTGAAATTCACTTGTAAAGATGGGGATGTCATTTTCCCTCTTTACAAGGACTTGATAAGACCTCACTTAGACTACCGCACACAGGTCTGGTCTCTTGGATTTCATTGTGATTCTGATATAGTGGAGAGAGTGCAAAGGAGAGTGTTAAAAATTATATCAGGATTGTGGAATACTGATTATGAAGACAGATTGAAAATATTTAGACTGCAGACACTAGCAAATAGGATAACGAGGTGTAATATGATTGAGACTTGCAAACTTTTCAAAGTTTCATACAGGATTTCAGTTGATGGAATTTTTCAATTTATGGAGGGTGGGGAAAGGACAAGAGGGCATCTTTGAAAGCTGAGAATGAATGCCGCTAAGAAGGGGGTGAGAGCTACATTTTTCTCTCAGAGGGTGGTGCGGGATTGGAATGGGTTGCCATTGGATGTTGTGAGTGCAAGCAGCGTGAATGAATTCAAGAATAAGTATCATAGCTGAGGTGTAGTATGTGGCCTCCCTGGATGAGTCCCTGATTCCGTGGAGGTCTTTCTTAATAAAAACAATAATAATAATAATATTGTAAAAATTCTATACATATATATGAAGTGAGCAGAAAGTAGAAAGGTAAATAATATTATTACTTTTTTTAACGTAAGAACTGCTCATAAAGTGATAAATTCGACGGCTTGGTTGTTAACAGTGTATCTTTGCTCTCCAACCAAGAAACTAACGATATGAATACCGCCGTAGGCATGAATGTTTGTGAATGCCTTTCGGTAGTAAATCAATTTAATCACCAAGCTCGAGGCTACAAACCGCTTACTACACACCTGAAGCAGGATGAAACAGTTCTATATTTCGTCTCTAGAACAGGATTTACAGATTATGTACAAAAATAATAATAATAAATAATGGCAGAGGGGAGTGTCAGAAGATCGCCTTGGTATTGTATTAGTTTTATGGACAATCGCGTAGACTTGCAAAGTATTTAAGTGAAAAGATTTGCATGATATGAGTTAAGGGCTGAGTCAGTTTACGAATTGACAGATTCAAGAGAAGTCAATCAGTAGAAGATAAGCGACCAGGAAGGTCTGTGTAGCCTTGTGCCAACGTTTATGGTTCTATAATTTTAAACGGCTAGAAGAAAGGCAGTTATAGGTTTGATTATAGCCAGTGGTAAGCTATGGAAATTTTAACAAAGGGCTCGCATCGTCGAGCATAAAAAAAAAAAAAAAACTTACTTAGCCCTTATAATACTTATATTGCGACTTTGGAGAGCTTCTGACAGATATAATTGCTGTAGGATATCAATCATTAATGCTAGGTCTTTTAAAAATTTCAAATTGAGAAGTCGGTTTAAAAAGCGTTTATATTTATCGTACGATGTAAAATGCTTGCATAAAGCTGGGTAATTTCTCCACAAAGCAAGAGCCGTTCGTAAACTGCAAGCTGCTCATTATGGTCCAAACACACGGCCGATCTTGATATTTAAAATTTCGATATCAAGGTCTTTTGCAATCGTATTTAATTCTCGTTGATTTTTTGGTGATTGATGATAAAAAGCATATAATTTATCCATAAATATTTCAAAATGATTTATTTCTTTAATGTTTTTTATCGAATCGTCTATTGCTAAGTGTAAACGATGAGCGCAATGGCAAATCACAACGTTGGGAAATTTTTGTAGAAGTTTAATTGCAACACCTGATTTGTTTCTTAACATTACACTAGCTCCATTAGAACAAAATTCAATGAAATGATTTTTTAAATAGTTATCAGAAAATCCATATAAATTTAAAGTAGCATGTATACATTCCATTGTGGTATTTTCTAGTTCTACAAGATTATTAAACAAGAAGAAATTTTGGAAAAGAATGAGCTCGCAAATTTGAGAAAAAATTAACAAAGGGCTCGCGCAAGCCCCTTATAGCTCACCACTGATTATAGCCACCAAATAGAGGAATTATTTTATGCCTTTTTTTCCCGAGTTAGTTTATCTTTGGAGAGGACTTCAGGATTTTTTACACACGGAAACTCGAGTGTTTAATCCCGCAGTGCAGATAAAAATCGAACATAATCGACTTCCTAAGCAATTATAGTATAGGAATACGAAATAGTGGTGGTTGTCTGCAAGGTCGGCACGAGTGTACGACCCGTGCGAGGGACGACTCGCTTGGTACAGAATACAAATAGGAAAAATTCATGTATTGTAAAAAATTAGGTCTTTTTTTACAAAGCAAACAAATGCAGTAAGGGCTATCATTTTCAAATCCCGGAATTTTTTTTACAATAAGTGAAGGATGTCATCGAACAGTTTCTGACAATGTCATTAAACTGGAAATTATTCTACACATAGATTTCAATTTATTTTTAGCACAGATCATGTGTGGTATGAATTTTTGTTAAAAGTAAATATAGTCAGTAAATTACTATAAAATAAAAAACATACACACATGGACATCGTAATAAAACATATCAGAGAGTTTGTCATTCATCGCAATTACGAGTTTATTATTATTATTATATCACACCTCCAGGGAGCAGGGACGAATTCTCCATGCTTGCTATGCTTGCTGCGCAAGCTCATTATTTACTTGAGAAAGAAGTAACATTTATTTGCTAATAAATGCATGTATTTATAAGCATTCCATTTAGGCTTTTATTTTTGTAGACAGAAGACGTCTTAAGCTTGCGCGACAATAATTGAGCTTTGCGTTGTGTATCGAAGGCCGATGCTTGCTCGTCTAGTCAAAACTACCTTGGCTTGCTCGGTTGTAGGAGCTTCCAGGTCCTCGCAGCAGCACCCTGATTTCATGCGCGCGCATAGCCATTTCTGCTCCCTTCACGTCGTCTTAAACACAGGCCATACGCAGTCAAAGTAGCTCTAGCCAGTGAGCTTCAGCCAGTCTTTACAAGTCTGCGTGTTGCTTGGGAAAATTAAGTTACAACCAACTTTTTATGACGATGTTATTGACCAGTTCATAAAGAAGAACTGTAGGGTAGAATTTGTATTCAGGTAGCTAAATTGAAAGAGAGAGAATATCATTTGTAAAATAAATGTTGTATTTGTATGATTAAATATGTACATAAATGTATAGTTTTAAACGATCAGTAATTCATTATTCCGCTAATCAGACTTCAATCACACCTCTCATTCCCTGAATGATAACAAGAACAACCGTGAATTTCTAGACCAGCATTCGCCGTTGCCAGGGAATCCAAAAACTAATCGAGGGAGGACACCTACTTTACAACTCTTCGTTTCGCTACTCCACCAACCTTCATCATCTAACACCAACGCCATCTACCGCCGACTACTACCACTAGTACTTTCACAGACATCCATGCCCACGGTGGGATTCGAACACGTATCCCCTCTCCAGCCAAAAGGCTGGAGAGGGGTACGTGTTCGAATGGTTAGCGTATCCCCTCTCCAGCCAAAAGGCTGGAGAGGGGATACGCTAACCACTCGGCCAACCAGGCCGACAATTAATCAATATACGAGATAAACTCGTATATTGATTGAAAATGAAATAGCTAAAAATTTAAATTTGAGAACATAATAACTGACTTCGCGAAACATGAGAAATACTGTAAATCTGTTTACCACTTTATAAGTTGCAACATGTAAACAATAAAATATAGATGCCAAAATATATTTTGCCATCAATATGAATGAATTTGTGACCTCGACCATTGATGATGACCAAGGAGAAGGCCCTGCTGCCTGAAGATTTTCAGAAGTCAGTAAGAGTTTTGCTTAGTTTCTTTAGTAGGAATAAAAGGCGTTAGAGGATTTTTATAAATGGTCGGTAATGAATGGGACCATTCAGATGTACACAATTGAAATCATAATCTGAAAATAGCTAATTTTTGATGGATGAATTCGATGAGGAAAATCCTAATACGGGGATTCTTGCTTGACTCTCTCTCTCTCTCTCTCTCTCTCTCTCTCGCTGTGTGTGTGTGTGTGTGTGTGTGTGTGTGTGTGTGTGTGTGTGTGTGTGTGTGTGTGTGTGTGTGTGTGTGTGTGTGTGTGTGTGTGTGTGTGTGTGTGTGTGTGTGTGTGTGTGTGTGTGTGTGTGTGTGTGTGTGTGTGTGTGTGTGTGTGTGTGTGTGTGTGTGTGTGTGTGTGTGTGTGTGTGTGTGTGTGTGTGTGTGTGTGTGTGTGTGTGTGTGTGTGTGTCAAGAAACTAGGGTAAGTGAGCTACATAGTTATCTTTAAGGAAAATTAAACTATCTAGATTATTGTAACGGGAGGAGCCACACATATTGGATTAATTGGAGCAGAACAGGTAGAATGACTGGCCTTGTGCAATGAGTTCATACTCCATGGAAGTACCATGTAATACTACCTACTACTACTACTACTACTACTACTACTACTAATAATAATAATAATAATAATAATAACATAAGAAAATTTCTAGAGCTGTTTGTACTAAATAAGAACAAACAATTGAAAACTAGGTTTATTTAAATGACTACATGATAAGTTTTCTTTTTCTTCATTTATATTAGTTTTTATGAAGTGCATTCCCATTCATCCCATTTCTCATCTCGGTTCTTCAGTATTCACTAATAGTAAGCTCAAGCTCTCAATGAAATAGGCTTTGATGAGAAAGAGTACCACAGACAACTGTCGCCATCTTGTGGCCCTAAATCCTAATATATGGTATTATTGTCTGCAATAGCGTGGTCTATGTCGATTTTTTATTTTATTATTTATTTATTTATTTATTTATTATTATTATTATTTTTTTATTATTATTATTTTTTTTTTTGAGATTCGGGATTAAAGCCCAGAGTTTCTAGGAGAAAAAATCTACTTGTCTGGTAAAGATCGACCAACTCGAGAACCGACCAAAGAAAGGTTAGAAAAAGTTTCTCTAGCGAGCGACTAAAATCAACCTGTCAAGTGTCAACATATCTACAGGGATACATAGAAACCGTGTTCATAGATGCACTTTAAAAAAAAAAAAAACTTGTTAAATTCTTTAGCAACCACCGCTAGATCATTTAAAACTGTTCCATGTGAATTAATTATGCTGCATTCGTTTTTATTTAGCCTTACCTTTTTTTTTTACATATCTCTAAAAGCTTTTCGGATTAATCTTATCTAAAATTCAAATTTTGCTTTTTTACAGAAAATTTTACAGAAAATTCAAATTTTCTGTAATTCAAAATTTGCTTTGCAATCTTTAACAGTAACAGAAGAAAAGTCTAAAGCTTTTTGCATGAGGACCTGAACCCTTTTAACCTTGAGAGTAAAAGGGGGGTGAGCACCTTCTACATAGAGCTCAAGCCTTTTCTTCTATTACTGTTATGCATGGAGCTACATGGAAAAATCCAAAATAATTTTCATTAAATTTAGTTAATGCCGCATTTATCATACTCGATAACTGATATTTGATAACTCATACTCTTTCCATAGTTTTTTTCTTATAATGAGATTGATTATTCTGATTGATTATTGATAGATTATTCATCCAGAAAATCAGGTTTAATACGAATATTTACTCCTAGGGATAAAAATAATAATTAAATTATGAAGGATGTCCATCATACTGCATAAGTGTCTCCTCTATTATAATAGCTTCCGGTTAATATTTTTCAATTCTCTTAACATACCGCAAAAGTTAGTTTTTTTTTCTTCTTCTTTGAAATTCCACCCTTGACTTTTTAATTAAATTTTCCTCCTTAGTCACAATTCCCTTTTGAAGATCATGTGATCGCTGTCATAGAGGGATCTGAGTAATTAATATTGTCCATCATCATTTCTTCTGAAGTTATTATTAAATTCAAGATCTTATTCACCTTTAGGAGCTTCACATATGTTATTTATGAAAACTATCACGAAGCTGCTCCCAAATTTGCAACCGGTTGTCAGCTCTTTTATTTTCCTATTCAATATTTCCCTATCACAAGGTGTTAGTCAGAACAGACTGACGTTCAATAGCGAGATGAGAGAGAGAGAGAGAGAAGCACGTTACACACGCAAATATACCACGTGGTATGTGTCAGAGAAAATGACTTATTGATTACTTGATATTACTAGAACTGGCTGAATGTACTATTGTGATACAATAGCGGACCACATAAATTTATATTCCTTTAAAAATAGTGAAGTCAGAAATGGTACTTCGTAAATTTTGAGAAAAAACGCAGGCTTCTTAGTTTTTATTTATTATTATTATTATTATATTTATTTTTAATTTTTACTCAAGTGTTGTTGGTTTCTGTTAATTCATGTAAAAAGTAGTAACATGTAGGTTTGATTGACCATTGAAGTCAGGTTAGTCTGCAGGAACAGGGCAGACCAGAGGTGCTGGTGTGTGTGTGTGTGTGTGTGTGTGTGTGTGTGTGTGTGTGTGTGTGTGTGTGTGTGTGTGTGTGTGTGTGTGTGTGTGTGTGTGTGTGTGTGTGTGTGTGTGTGTGTGTGTGTGTGTGGTTTCTTGGTTCCAGAATTCCACTAGTGTTTGCTGCATTATTGTTCGTTTCTTTTATACATCGAATGGTATTATTGATAACATTTGTTCCTGCATGATAAATTTATTTTGTTCTTGGTGTTACTGTTAATAAACTGTTGATATTAACGATAACAATGTATGTTAATAACCGTTGATATGGTCAGTAGAGTCAGTCAATGCGACACTGTCCGTCGCGCAGTTCCACTGTTGTTTATATGCAGTTTGCGCTAGTAGTAGAGTGTTCGTAGTGCTTATCGTGTTTACTCCGTCTCTTTAAATATTTGGACATTACAATTAAAGACATAACATTTGTTATAGTTTTTATTTTAGAACATTATTGGGGTTATGATAATGGGTTTTATATTTAAGTAATTTTGAATTATACCAAACTGTATAATTTTATCGATAATAAGCAATATTGTTTCATGTTTATTTTTTTTTTAATTTTTACTATAATTTTGATATTTTATCCAAACACGTATACACTGTACTTACAGTGTGTATGTATATTTCGAAAGATGCAGCACCCCCACGATTTCAAGTCACGAGCCGCCACTGGTTTCAAGCATACTCGCCAAAAGGACCGCTGTCGGAGTATATTCCACCCCTAGGTAGGCACTATTTTGCCGCCCCAAAATTCAAAAAATGTGTAAAATTAAAAGATAAAAAAACTGTTTTTATGGATGAGATACGATTTTGCGGTTCTGTCCGCTCTCTAATTGGTTGCTTAGTGGATTACTACAGCCCTGCTCGCCAAAGATGCATTTGTTAAACTCTGACGCCAAGGCGTCTGCTAGGAAATAAAGCGTGTTATTACACATCACCGTCGGCTACATTTCGCTCGCCAGTCAGGTACTCTTTAGTTGTCAACGGTAGAAATCACTAAGTGCAAGATCAAGACTGTGAAGCAGATAGTCCAGAACACCTTCCAGTTGTAGCGACATAACCACTTGTGCTCGGTTTGACAAAGCAGGAACAAAAGCATTACGGTACATCAAATCCCAACTGATTTCCGTTACATGACGTTTCCTCCTTATACGACTACCAACTGGCGTTTCTGCCAGTGAGGCATTCATAACGTGCAAAAATCGAATCATGCTGCTCGTCTTGTCTGTCCATGTTTTCAACAGGCCTATCATTTAGCAGCTGATGGTGCTTTGGTGCAATATTTATGTATGATATCGTCTAGTGATGAAATGAGGAAACAAGATATAAATGCACGCTTTACATATTTCGCTTATTAAAACAGCCTCGCGGTTTTAATAAGCGAAATATGTAAATTTATGAATGGAAAATACATTATGAATGATGCATTTTCCATTCATGTGCAATATACTGTTCTTATTTCAATAAATAAATAAAATAATAATAATAATAAAATAAAAACACTTTTAACATAATTCTATGGTAAAGGCTTTTGAAAATTTCGAAATGTTTAATAAACAATATACGGCAATTAAAATGTGAATTCAATTAAATGGATAATCCCTTCGATTTTTAATGTCTTGGAAAACCTGCAAAAATGTATCCTAGTAAATCTTGAACCTCAAATGCTTTAACATTTTAACACTTTAAGCGCAGAAAATCAGTATATATAATCTATACGATCTATAATCTAGTACATGTGGAATATCTGAGCTTCAACAAGCTATGTACAAATATGGAAAAATCCGAATTCAAATTCAAAAACTAGTTTAGTGTGAATAGTTCACATCTCATGAAGCATGGCAAAACAGAAACTATATATAGGAAGAGACAAGCTATCATAGTCTTTGTTCATTCTGGAAAATATTTTTGAACAAAATCAATACGGTTTGATTTGGAGGGAAGATACTATTACTTAACTTATTTTACCTTAATATCATCCATTAAAGATTATAAAGCTATAGAAAACATTAGTATTATTACCGCGGGAAATCCAACAGATATTTGCCATTATTATTAGCTTTGCTCTTTTCTCCAAATTTTCCCGAAATATTTTTGTATGTCTGACAATCATTTCCTACTCTGCTATTTAGATCCCCAACAAGGATCAACTTTTCCTTTCTCATTGTGTCAGTTGCTTTTTCTAAAGCGTCAAAAATTTCTTCCACTTCTACCTTAGTAGAACCTTCTGTGGGACCATGGGCACAAATAAGTCTCATTGTCCAGTTCCCCATTCTGATATTTGCCCACATCACTCTACTTGAGACTGCCTGCCATTCAAGAAGATTAGCCTTGTATTTTGTGCTGAATACTATGGCTACTTCTTCTTTTCCTTGATTGTCATTTCCTGAATATAACATTTTGTATTGATTGCTCAGAAAGATCTCATCAATTTTTGTCTTTTTTGTTTCAGTCACTCCTATTATGTCGATCTGGTACTTATCTAATTCTTTAGCTAGCTCCATTTCTTTGCCATTCAAGCATCTTATGTTGATAGTACCGATCTTTAACTCTTGTGATGTTGAGAGTGGGTGTGCTTTCAGATTTGTTCCAGTAGATGACTTTTCGCTGTTCGCCCTGGTTCCCTGGCGAAAACAACGAGGGCCTTGTTTAACCAGGAGACGCCCCAGCTGGCATGAAATTTTGTCATGTTGTACCATCATTTTCTATATTGGTTTAGGCCAATAAGAATACAATTTGGTTGGTTAAATCCCAAATTGCCAGCCCATCCTTGTTCGTTCAGTATCCAGGTAGATACCCAACAGGGTACACCACGAGAAGGTGAGGATTGGACATTAGGTCAGAAGCCCTTGTCGGTTCTCCGCATTCCTTTAAAGGCTATGTGGAAGTCACCTCTCAGTTATACAGCTTTGACCCTTAATCGGAAATCATCCTCTAGAGACCAAACATGGAACTTTTTCAAACCATTTTAGGCCTCCAATAAGCAAGATGATGATGCCACACTAGACAATGAAATTCATCTGTTACCCAAAGACATTCACTATCTATGATTACAGACTTGTTGGAGAACGGGCAGGTGCAATGTTAAATTCGTTAGTGTGTGTGTGTGTGTGTGTGTGTGTGTGTGTGTGTGTGTGTGTGTGTGTGTGTGTGTGTGTGTGTGTGTGTGTGTGTGTGTGTGTGTGTGTGTGTGTGTGTGTGTGTGTGTGTGTGTGTGTGTGTGTGTGTGTGTGTGTGTGTGTGTGTGTGTGTGTGTGTGTGTGTGTGTGTGTGTGTGTGTTTTACGCATGGGAGCTACATGGAAATAATTTCCAGAAATCCATAATAATTTATGGTACTATCGTACTATTGGTTGACCAACCAACCTCTCATGTATGGGTCCAACATAAAATATATCAGCGGCTGCTCTTCCATAAGGGCTGCAAGCCTGCAGCCCCCTCCAGTAAAAAATGAAAGTTTCTGTTTTATTATCGCCGTTCTTAATTTTTATATATTTATCTAAAAAACCGTTATTTTCTTGTTTGTAATACAATAAATACCGCTCCATAGTATTTTATATATATACCCAATTCTCCATTTACACGGTAGATTGGTTCCAGAAAAAAAAACGTGTAAAAAAGAACACAGTGCATATGAGAAAACAGAAAAATGGTTCCAGATGTGAAAATCCGATATGAACAATAAGTTATTTCCAAACAAAACATATGAAAACTATTGAATAAAAATATTTAATTTTAATGGAATATTTTTTTTTAATTTTAAATACTTATTTAAAGTATATACATATGTATCTTTCTTAAAGAAAATAGTGTGTCTCTAATAAAACAGAAATTCGAAAAGGCCCAAATACACCCACGTTATTAGTTAAATTTTATTCGCTGTCACTTTCTGACAGTAACCGCATTCTTTTGTGTGAGACTGGAATTAAATCACTTCCATCACTTGAAACAATTTGGTCGTCCTGTTCATACTGCAATGGCGAAACGTTTTCTTCAGCAAAAAGGAACTAAATTAGCGCTGATTTCTAATAATTCGAAGGTTGATTTTTTTTTTTTTTTTACCACGAACTCTATAACTAATTGTTGAGATCCTGTTTTGAATATATCTTTGTATAATTCTTCATATCGCACCATACGTTACTTATCTCACATTTAAACTGTTCAGCTCGTTCAACTTCTATTATTTCGTCATCACTAACAGCCTTGTCACCCATCAATTCTTCAATATCTGCAGACGAAAAATTATCAAATCTTTCTCCGCCAACTGCATGTGCTAATCTGATGATATTGGGAATTTAGTTGCATGCAAAGGTAGATTGTTTTTCTTTTTCACACATTCTGACCAAGTAGCTTTGCAGCATGCATTTAAAGCTGATGGTTTCAATTCTGATAACGCCAATTTAACAAGTTTGATGCGAACCAAAATGGAAATTTCGTCCACGCATCAATAACTGTCATAAATTATCCTTATCTAGTTTATCCAAAATGTATTGGAATGTTCTTCTTAGTAGTAGTAGTAAGTTTTAAAGGTAGCGATCAAACCCTGGTCTAGTGGTTGTATTAAGGATGTTGTATTAGGAGGCAGAAAACAAAATTCCACATTCGAGTGTTCTAAAACAGGATGACCAGGCGCATTGTGTATAATTAAGAAAACTTTGAAGTCCAGATTTTTTTCCCCATTAAATAGCGTTTAACTTTTATAACAATACATTGATGAAACCACTCAATAAAACTTTCTTTTGTAACCCAATCTTTTTTTGTTTGCCTTCCAGTGCACTGGTAACGTGTTAAAATTCACAACTTTCATTGTCCTCGGTCTTAGGGATCGATTAATGAGTAATGGTTTTAAACATTTCGAATTGTAAACAAGAAATGATTGTTTAGCAAACGGTTTAACTTCTTCCAAGCAGCTTTATATAGGAGGACCTCCCGTAACGTACCAGCTTAACTTCGAGGATCAGCATAGCACCCTTCTGCTTCCAGGAACCAACTACAAGTAAATAGAACGGATCATCTGTCGGATTAACTTCGGGGGAACGTAATTACAAAAATTGATTTATTTTGTTGTCGTCACAATTGTCTACTTCTGTAGCGTAGAGTAATCTCTGATATTTAAAACATCGAGGAGGTTCCCCAAAATTCAAGTTTAAGTACATATGTACCGTTCTAGGAAATGATAATTATAATGCAAATATCCTTTTTAACAGAACTGAATTCAAACAGAAAAATTAAAAATAAGCGCCATTTGAACCGTGTAAAATCAAATTGCTGTGTAAAAATAGAATTGCTTTTGTTTTCTAAACCGTGTTATTTCGAAATCGCGTAAAAATGCCGTGTAAAAAGAGAATTAGCTGTAATTCATTTTGTAGCAATAGTTGTATTTTGCAATAGTCAATGTGCTGTGCCTGCTAGGACTAATATCAGTACTGGCTAGTATACTCAACACTGGAACTGCATTCAATACAGACCACACCAAACCTGATGTCAGTGCATTATTTCCGGCAATCCATTTTAATATAATAATATATGAGTGTCAAAAATAAAAGATGTTTTTAACATATAATTTTAAAATTATACAAAAGATTAAATGAATAACAACCAATAACTAATTTGTTTTCATTTAGTGTTAATGCATTTAAAAATATCTTCCGTTTCATTGTTTCCCCTTTCTTTTGAAATGAAATCCATTCGACTAATACAACACTGTTCGATCTTCATTCTCTAACAAGCTGTGGGTTCGAATCCGACAGTGGTCACATATGTTGGTGATTGCCTTGAGCGGTAAATTACTTTCATCGCCGGTGTAAGACCGTCACTGCTGGACGCCTAAAGTAATTTTTAAAAATTCCATGCTTGGTGTCTCGAGAGAAAAATTTCGGATGATCTAACCATAAGTTACCCATGAGATATACAAAAAACAAAACAAAAAAAAAAATCAGATCTACTCATATTACTAACTGATCGTATGTTCTTCGCAAAACTCTCAACTCACATAGTAAAAGCTAATGAATAGCACGTATAAAGCTATATGGCTAAGTGTACAGGCTGAGCAGAAACAGGTAAAGCCATGAGTGCAGTGTATTGCGTTTGTAAATTGTTTATGTTCGTCTCCATGTTTTACAGGACTGGAAAAGAAAGAAAAAAAATCCAAGAGGAAAGTTAATCGGCTAGTCAACCAATCTTTTGTTAAAAAGCACTTCGAGTCCTAAATGGGACTCAAAGAACCTTTATAACTTGACATACACAGTTATGGAAGTGCATATAAATTATGAATAAATATGGCTATAATTCCTTTCGGAGGCAAGAAGGGAAAGACGTAAGCACAGTAACAATAAACAGTTCCTCTGCATTAGTTCAAAACTATATGCCATCATCAAATTCCTAATATGTACCCCTTGGTGGGGGGGCGTATGGAATAATAAAGTACTACATGAACAGGTTATATCACCACAAAATTGCTATCCACAATTTTTCCTCCAAATTAATCTATCTTTCAGGATTACAATATTATCAGATTTTATATTTCAGTCTTCTAAGGCACTTTTTACTGTTATCAATCCACCTAGATTTCGGTCCTCTTCTAGGTCTTTTTCCTGCAATTCTCGCAATATAAAACATTTGTTTCGCTGAACTTTCCTCTTCCATTTTGTTTAAGTGACCATACTACCTGAGATTAACTCTACTAACCCATTTCTCCAATTTAGGCCCGATATCGAAATTGGAGATATTCAACTCAGCTCTTAATTTTATACAGGTGATGTTATACTCTTAAGTAAATCTAATATACTCATACGTCTACAGAATTCCGAACTACATTGAATAACTGCTGCAATAAAGTGGTATGAAAATCGGCAATAAAAGCTGTTCAAAAAACTACAATTATATGGTGTAAGTGGTACATTACATTGAGCAACAAATAGTCTATATTTGAGTTGTAAGTCAGCAATTAGAATTTCACATCGGACTTTTTTTTGTACCTCCTTCATTTCTAACCACTGACTTTCAACTCAAATACTGTATTCAGTATACTGTGTATTACTCGACATAATGTATCGTTAACACACCATATAATTGTATTATTTCGAACAGCTTTTCTCTTGGGCACCTTGTCATTTACCTTTTTCCAGATCTACTAAACTTAAATACAGATCTTTGTTATATTCCCATGATTTCTCAACTATTTGTGTTAAAGTGAAATCTGATCCTGACAACCTCAGTTTAGCCTGAACCTAGTTTGTTCTTCTCCAAGGTTCCCTTCCACAAGTATGCTTGCTTGCATGCATAAATCTTACCAGGAACACCCGTAGGAAAATTCCTCACATTCAGTTTTTATTTCCCTTTCTGGGTACTATGAAAGCGCTACTTCAATCATTTGAAATTCAATCCTTTTGATCAGGCCTTCTGAATTATGACCTGTAGCCACTGTGAAACTTTTATACCTCCATATTATTATTATTATTATTATTATTATTATTATTATTATTTGTTCGAGGCGCAGTGGTAGCAAGCACGCTTTTGCTACACTTCCATTTCTGAAGTTCTGAAGTAGTTTTTTTCCTTGTGGATTAATATTCAAAGTGTATCAATAAATTCAGTTCAAGCCAAAAATACTGATGTAAAAATTGTATTTGTTAAGTAGTATATAAGTTATAAGTTTTCAAAAGCTTGTAGCAAACGGCGGTTAACCACGTGACAAGAGAAGGAAGTCCCCATTTCAGAAGTCATACCAGTCATACCAGAATCGCAAAACTATAAAGAAGATAAAGTATTATAAATTCGAGGATGACTAAACGGGGTAAGAAACATAATGTTGGAAGTTTTTTTTTTTCCACTTGGTTATAATAAATTTAGTTTAATCCTTTATCCAAGTGTAAGCAAACAAAGTTTGCGTCTGAAGTATTTTCAGGACTGAGGCAACTCGTGGTAAAGGTGGACCAAGCTCTCATCACTCCTTGTCTTAGTATCTCCCATAATACAAAGCACATCTCCTTGTGGACATGTATAATGCTATGCATTAAGGGAAGGGCCCCACCCAGACCGGTTTCGACCTTTATTGAGGTCTCGTCAGTGGAAGCCAGAACTGGCCTGGGTAGTGGCCCTTTCCTTAATGCATAACATTATACATGTCCGCAAGGAGATGTGCTTTGTATTATGGGAGATACTAAGACAAGGAGTGATGAGAGCTTGGTCCACCTTTATCATGAATTGCCTCAGTCCTGAAGATACTTCAGGTGCAAACTTTGTTTGCTTACACTTGGATAAAGGATTAAACTAAATTTATTATAGTCTAACCAAGTGGGGAAAAAAAAAAAAACTTCCAACATCTTTCTTAAATCCAGAGTAATTTAATAATAAGGTGAGACATCTTTTGGCAACTCGTATAGGTAAATGTGACTTCTCCATTGCTTCCACCTTAGTATCACCACTTCTGGGTCTGGTTCCCACTGACGAGACCTCAATAAAGGTCGAAACCGGTCTGGGTAGTGACCCTTTCCTTAATGCATAGCATTATACATGTCCGCAAGGAGATGTGCTTTGTATTATGGGAGATACTAAGACAAGGAGTGATGAGAGCTTTGTCCACCTTTACAAAGAGTTGCCTTTGTTTGTTACACTTGGATAAAGGATTAAACTAAATTTATTAAAGCCACATAACATGCAGGAACTGCCAGAGAAGCATGCACTTTCTCTATTCGGGATAGTCCGAAACAAATGGCAACGAAAATTGAATGTGAAACGTGGCGAGTGGAAGCGCCTTTTACTGTAGGGAAAATAAAGCCATGTAGCCTTCAAGCGGTAAAGAGCCAAAGTAGCAACATAACAGCAGAAAAAATGGAGGAGAAGAAGTTCAATAACGTGCCCCATTTTGAATCTATTATTTTAAAATAGTCACTTCTTATTATTATTTCTAACGCTTTTATCCCGCAGGTGCAGAGTCCACTATTACATACTGCAACTTTAAGCAACCCCAACCTGTCGCCAAGCCTGGCGTTGGGGGAGGGGAGATGTTTTTTACGTCTGTAGATGTGTTCACGGGGATGGTTTGGCTGTTCTGAGGGACGAAAAATCCGAGTTTCCGAGTGAAAAAAAACCCTACCGCCGTATGTAACCGGGTAATGCGCCTTTAGTCGAAGGAGATCAAATAAAGGTTTTTCCAACATCCCCGTTTCGTACGGGAATCGAACTCAAGTTTTTCCAACCCCAGACTTTCGTCTATACCGACTGAGCTACGGAGACGCTTTTGAAACAGAGTGCAAAACTTGGAAGATTACTTAATCATATTTGTTCGAGAACTATTTAAAAAACAGACCGCACAAATTACGGAAAAATGTAAGCAATACGAGAAATTTATTAAGTTTAATAATATTTCTGTAGAAGCAATACTGCTAACATAAAGGCAGCACAACTTAATTAAAAAGACAACGGAAATACAGCAACAACTAAATTCTCTAAAACTACATTATGAACTCCTAAACCTTCAATAGCATAAAAATGTTCTCCTCATAGGCCCTCTTCCAGAAATAGTCGATTGAACATTTAAGAGTTCAGATGGTAGCTTACTCAGGGCATTCAAAAGACAGTAGTTCAATTAAGCCAAAAAATTGGCATTTCCATTGAACCAAAAGATATCTAGTCAGTTCATCGATTACCTCAAAAAAGCAAAAGAGGAGGTTTGCTCCGACCTCACCCCCGCCGTCTTAGTGCAACTCACAAACAGTCCGACAAAAGATAACCTCATATAACCTAACCACGATACCTCAATAACCCAATCTACTTGACCGAGTACTTGACGCCATATTATCAAAAGCTATTCTATCATACAAAGGAACGTAAAAACAGAAAAGAAAAAAAAAAACTATAATTTTCTATAGGTTAGAGACGGCAAAATGTGCCTTAAAAAGAAACAAGATGCAAAATCAATCTAAATAAAATCCTTAGACGATCTGAACAGGCTGTCATATTAAAAGGAATACTGATGTGTCTTAAAGAAGGAGAACAACATACCAATCCACATGAACGCAGATTACCAAAGAAGATCTAATCACCTCGAAATGCGACAGCTGCCACATTCTAAACTCGATAACTGAATGGAAAAAAAGAGACTGACGAAGAAAAGGATTGTCAATTCTCCATATGAATATCAAAAATACTAACTTACCCTCCAAGCTTATCTGAAGGAAGATACAGACCACATACATACTTTAGTACTAACAGAAGTATCCACAACAAACGAAGAAGTAATCAGTTACCAAACTTTCAACAACACAAACACTGTACACCAACTAAACGAGGCGGAATAATATTTAGCAAGCAAAAATTAGAAGTAAAAGAAATAAACTATAAATTAGAATACCCAGAAAATATATACATCGAAGTAAAAGAAAAAAAAAAGAAAACTAAACAAGAGAACTTGATAATAAACGTAATCTACATACCATCCAATTTAAGCACTATAAAATTTCTTGATGAATTAAACAGATGGCTTTCTACTACAGAAAAAGGCACCTCGGAATACGTGATAATAATAGGCAACATAAATATAAACATTATGAACATTAGTAACAACACAACACAATACCTAGACCTCCTATTAGCATACAACTCAAACCTATCTATACTGTGGTATACAAGAAAAGAGATAGTCAAAAACACGATCACTTCATCCTGTATTGACCACATAAATAGACGCGCCGCTTCAAACTGCTACACTGCAGCCGTCATAACGTGCAAACTAGCAGACCATTTTGTTACTGCACTACAGTGCACTAAACGAGAAACCTTACAACTCACTGGGACTACAAAACATCATAATAGCATCATAAATGAAACTAGTGTAAATGACGAAATAGACTGATGCAGATAGCATCTTCAAACTCTGCTGATATTATATACATTAATCTTAAAGTTACATTTAATAAAATATAACAAAGCAAAAACAAAACTAAAAATAAGCTTCCAAACCAAACAGAATCCATGGATAACAGAAAACATATTAATAGATATACAAAAAAAAAGATGTCCTATGGAAACAACTTAAGAGGTGGCCCAATAATACATTATTGCAAGGCTGAATACAAAAGAAAACAGAATAACCTAATAATATAGATTAGAACCACAAAAAGAAATAATTATAGAAACAAACTAACAACAGCTCAGAGCGACATAAAAGAAACTTGGCACCTGATCAATGAAATACACATAACATGTATTTATGTGTATTTCCTCAAACAGTTCGCAAAAAGCCATTTTGTGAAGTCTGTCCAAAAACTGCAGGAAACATGCTCCCTCACACAAAGAAATATTCACCACTAGGACCACAGGCAATCCAGTCTCGATTTTTAACAGTAACAAAGAAAGGACTGTCACTTGCAATTCATCAAATTAACCCTAACAAAGGACCAGGTATAGACGGAATCAGACTAAAAGACATCAAAAGATATTCAGCTAATCCATATTCTCTTATACTAAAAGTGTTAAATAAAGTCTGAAACGGGGTAAATATCTGAAACACTAAAGACGGCATTGATCACCCCCATACATAATCATGGGAAAAGAAACATTATAAGTAACTACAGACTTATCCCCACGTTGTGAGTAATCAACAAAATTATGGAGCGCATCGCGTATCTCACGCTTCGCACACATAGAAAAATTCCACATCATGCGAGAAACACAATATGGTTTACAAAAGATTAAAGGAACAACAACTCCTGAAGATTTCACAGACCTAATAAATGCTGCCTTAGATAAAAACAGAATAGCATTAGTTTCTTTTATTGACCTAACAAAAGCATTTGACACACTAACACATATCGGAATCAGAGGACGTCTACTCCTGTGATACAAATCATACATGGAAAACAGAAAGCAGATCACCCAAATAGGATCAGCGCACAGCAAAGAGCTAAAGGTAGTCTGTGGAATACCACAGACTACCTGTAGCTCTTTGCTGTTCTTTCTCCGATTCTGTCTACCCTGTATATACACGATCATCCCCAAAACCAACTTAACCAACTTCCCCTAAAAAGTAATATTTTCCAATCCAGGATCATCAAAAGTTTTGGATTCTTATTTTGGATTCTCTGTAATTTCGAAATGTTTGATCTTGAAGTGTGACTCCATGCTGGTGAGGCGTAGGTAATGACTGGACATATTACCATCCGGTAAAGAAGCAATTTATTATGTAGGTTCAATTTGCTCTTGCGGTTGTTCAATGGGTAGAGCTGTGCTATTACTTTGGAAGATTTGGAGCCAATGAGATTGATGTGCTTGTTAAAAATGAGTTTCTTATCCATTAATACCCCAAGATATTTGGTCTCTGATTGCCATGGGATCTTATGACCAGAGAGCAGGATGTCTTCTTTATTGCAGACTTTTCTTCTTGAAAACAGCATGGCTGAGCTTTTGAGGGAGGGGGGGTTCACTTGAATCCTCCAGTTGGTGAACCAGTTTGCTAGCTCATTGATACTTCCATGGAGTCTAGTGATTGCTAGGCGAGGGCTGAGCAATCTAGCTAGAATAGCGGTGTCGTCGGCATAAAGGGCCGTAGTAGTTGTTCTTGAATTGAGAGGAATATCTGTCATGTAAGTTGTGAAAAATATTGGGGCCAGAAGAGAACCCTGAGGTACTCCCGCCAGAATTTTGCTCCTTGATGACACGATTCCGTTTAGTTTTACTTGCATGTATCTTTCATTAATATATGAATATATGAGTTTCACTAGTTTAATTGGGATATTGTTTTCAATCAGTTTGAAGATAAGGCCTTGATGCCAGACCTTATCAAAGGCCTTGGCAACATCCAAAAATACAGCAGCAGTGTGAAGGTGCCAGTTAAAACCATGAGTGATATGTTCTGTTAGTCGGTGAATTTGTTGTACTGTGTTGTGAGCTTTGCGAAACCCAAATTGCTCATTTGGGATCATTTTCTGTTTGTCCACTGCTGATTGTAGCCTTGATAGGATGACGTTTTCTATTACTTTGCCAAGACAGGAAAGAAGACTGATGGGCCTGTAGCTTTGGGGAAGTTGTGGGTTATTACCAGGCTTTTTTCACAGGTATAAGGTCCGCGATTTTCCAATCTGTGGGAAAGTACTGGAATCTTAAAATGGAATTGGTAATATTAACTAAATGAATTCTGGCTTTCCGTGGGAGTAGCTTTATTATTCTATTGGTAATGCCGTCAGGGCCAGGAGACTTTTTATTCTTCAGATGGGAAATAATATTTATTATTTCTGTTGGAGATGTGGGGGTGATGGTTTCTGAATCATCCTTAGGCTGTCTTAGTGCATTTCTAATTTTACGATGAACATTGTAAATAAGATTGATATTTAAGTTTATGTAAGATGGGCTGCATTGATTTTCCAGATTGTCAATTAGGGCTAACTAAATGAATTCTGGCTTTCCGTGGGAGTAGCTTTATTATTCTATTGGTAATGCCGTCAGGGCCAGGAGACTTTTTATTCTTCAGATGGGAAATAATATTTATTTCTGTTGGAGATGTGGGGGTGATGGTTTCTGAATCATCCTTAGGCTGTCTTAGTGCATTTCTAATTTTACGATGAACATTGTAAATAAGATTGATATTTAAGTTTATGTAAGATGGGCTGCATTGATTTTCCAGATTGTCAATTAGGGCTTCTACTTTTTCTCTTCATCTGAGTGTGCAATTCCAAGATTGGTCTTTAAAGGGGGAAGTGGTTGTCTTTTGGTACGAAGAGATTTTACAAACTTCCACATGGAGTTATCTTCTGGGTTGATTTCCCTGAGTTTGGATTCCCATTTGGAATTCCTGTGCATCTGGAGGGCTTCTCGGACCTGTCTGTTCAGGTTGTTTAAGGTTGTTTTGTCCTGCGGGGCTCTGGTGTTGTGATATCGCTTTCTGGCTTTATTTTTGGCCCTAATCAGGTCCATTATCTCTTCTGGGATCCAGTTGGGAGAGTAGAAGACAGTGGTTTGAGTGACTGATGCTATTGCTGTGTTGATTTGCCTAGTTAAATTGCTTACAGCTGGGTCTATTTCTTCTTTTTTACGAATGACAGGGGGTGGACCGATGTGGACTGGGAGAACCTTAGAGAGCTTGTCCCATGGTAAGAAAGAATGATGCTGAGAGAGCTGATCTTGAAGTCCTAACCTGAGCAGGATGGGATTATGATCTGAGTTAAGCTCTTCTAATGTCTCCAGCTGGTATTGATATTTGATGTTTCTGAGGATAACTATGTCTAATACATCAGAACTTCCTGATGGGCTGTAGTGGGTGGGCTCAGTGGTTCCAGCTACTATTGATGAGTTGAGTAACGTGTAGTTGAATAAGGTACGGCCTTTGGAGTTGACGAACTGAACCAGGCCGTATGTTTGGAGTTTAGGTCTCCTGCTATAATTATGGAATCTGTGGAGCCGAGGATGGAGTCTAAGTCTGTTGTCAATAGTGGAATGCTGGGAAGATTGTACGCTGCATAGATTTTGAGTTTGCCTGCGTTATTAGTGTGCACCTCCACACCTGTCACCTCAAGATTTAGAGTTTGGGGGTTGGTCAGCGAGTTGTGGCTCAAATAATTTTTAATAAAAATAGCTGTGCAGCCTCCACTAGAGTTAAGTCTGTCTGTCCTATATAAAATATAACCTCTTAGTTTTGGGTTGTTTGATGGTCTGAGGTGGGATTCACTGATCAAGTTTATGTCTCGATTGTATCTTTTTGCGAATTCTCGATTGTATTCTCGAATCTTTTTGCGAATTCTCGATTGTATCTTTTTGCGAATTCAGCTCGAGAATTTTATTTGTCAAGCCGTTGGCATTCCATGCTGTTATCATGAGAGAATTTGGTTTAAATTTTTTAAACATTATAGAGAGCTGTTAATATGGATTGGGTTTCTAGACAGAATCTCTTTCTGGAAGATCCATGCTGTTATCATGAGAGAATTTGGTTTAAATTTTTTAAACATTATAGAGAGCTGTTAATATGGATTGGGTTTCTAGACAGAATCTCTTTCTGGAAGATGGTGAGGTGCTTGCTTTGCTGAATTCATGCAGCATTGTTGCAAGTGACGAGGTTAAAGCTGATGTGAGATTAGAGCTTGTTCGTTCTTGCGATGAAGTCTGGGTTCTTACCGCTTCCGCATATGATTTGGACATGGATGAAGGTCGAGTGCCTTCCTGTGTTGCCGAATGTGAGGTATTATGATCTGGAGGGCGACCTGTTTCGTTGTTTGTGTCATTGCTTGGAGGAGCGTGGTTCGTTCTTGTTGATCCACGGTTTTTTGGATGGAAAAGGCATCCCTTGTAATTAGAGGGATGTGGTCCTCTACAATTGGCACAGCAGGCAGGTGTGGATCTGCGCTTGGTGCAGGAGTTAGTTTGGTGACCCTCACCACATTTTAGGCATCTGTAGGCAGCTCTGCAGAGTTTTGGGGCATGCCCGAACCTCTGGCATCTGTGGCACTGCCCTGCCGATGCCTTCTTCCTTAGAGGTTCGGTTGTAATTTTAAGCTTACAAATGTCGGTAACTTCATATATTCTTTTTTGTGTATTGGAGATTTCGACCAACACCAGTGCATTGGTGTTTTATCTGACCTCAACATTCTACTGACTTTGATTGGGGTCAATCTTTGATTGATGAGGTCAGCTGTGATCTCATCAGTTGTGATGCCCTCAGCGACTCCTCTTAGAACTATTTTTAAGTTCTTCTCGCTTGCTAGCGCAAAGGTGTGGAAGGGCAATTTAGAGTTGTCCAGCATTTTCGTCATCATGCGATAATTTGTGACAGTGGTAGGGTGAATCTTTACACCCTCTTCAGTATTTCTTGCCCAGGAGAAATTGATATTTTGTTCTCCTAGGGATCTTGAGACTGAGGTCCATTTACCTTTATCTCGAAGGATAACTGTGGGGGGGGGGCTGTTCTTTTCTATCTTGGGTGACCTGATTTTGGTGAGTTGTTACATCATCTTCCATTCCGCCTTCCGATGTTCTGCGTCTTTTATTACATTGTTCCGCCTGTGAACAATCGAACTGTCGGGGAGTCTTTGTAGGTGGAACAGGTGTAATGTCCTCTTCTATGTCCAAATCATCATCTTCAGTGTCATTTACTTGAATGAAGAGATTCAAGCAAACAGGATAATCCGTTTCAAATTTCTTTAGGATGAATTTGAGAAGGTCAAGTGACATATCTTTGTTTAGATGTTGAATGGCGTCCTTGATATCTTTTACATTCTCCATCCTTGTGTACAATGAGGGAAGATTCCGATATCTTATTCTTGACGATCTAGGAGGGTGGTCTATTGACAAATCCCTCAGACTCACGCAAGAGTCTACCAGTTAAGCAATGTGTAATCACAAAAATAGACAAAAGGAAGAAAGCTTACCTCTAAATATATCATTTGGAAGTCCCAACCATTATATACAGCATAGAACGCTTACCTCTATATATCATTTCATCTTAACTATTAACTACTCTATAGCAACAAGTATCACGAGCGAATCACTCAGTCCATTAACACATACACAATTTCATACTTTTTTATACCAGCAGGTTCTCATACATATATATATATATATATATATATACCCTCTGTCCAAAAAGAAACCAAACTTTTCGAAAATAGAAAAAACTAGTGGCGCCACCTGTTGTATCTTTTTCTTGTCGAAAGCGGCAACCTTCATTAGTGTTGTGTCAACTGAGTTATAGTGCCAAGACTGACAGTGTGTTTTCACGAACGGTCGCAAAATGAGTTTCAAACAGAGAGCTGCGATTGACTTTTGTGTTAAACTTGGTAAACGTTTTACCGAAACGCATCAAATGCTTCAAAAAGCATACAGTGATGAATGCTTATCCCGTACTCAAATTTACGAGTGGTTAAAGCGATTTCAAAGTGGTCGCGAGACGCTCGAGGACGACGAAAAACGGGGCCGTCCAAAAACTGGACTGAGTGAAGTTAACATCCAAAATGTGCGTGATTTCATCAAAGAAAACTCAAAATCGTCCATGAGATTGATTGAAATGAATTGGCGATTCCAAAATCAACTGTGCACAACATTTTGACCGAGAGTTTGGACCTTCGTAAATTGAATTCGCGATTTATTCAGCACAAGTTGACCGACGACCAAAAATTGTATCGAATTGAACACTGCAAGGATCTCATTAAAACCGCTCGTAAGGTCTCAAACTTCCTTGAAACGATCGTTACTGGTGACGAAACGCGGTACTTTGAGTATGAGCCCGAAACAAAGCGCCAGACTGCTGAGTGGAGACCACCAGAAAAGGGGCATCCGAAAGGAAGTGTCGCTTGGAGAAGTCAAAAGTAAAGACTATGCTGATTTGTTTCTATGATTCCAAGGACATTATCCACAAAGAATTCGTTCTGCCTGTCCAAATGGTTAATGGTGAGTTTTATCTCGAAGTTTTGAAGCGATTGATAGCGAGAATTCGTCGGGTACGTCATGAATATCGTGACGACCGACCGTTCGTTAAAACACACTGTCACTCTTGGCACTATAACTCGGCTTCTAATGAAACAAATGTTATAAAAAGCTGACACAACACTAACGAAGGTTGCCGCTTTCGACAACAAAAAGATACAAGCGGTGGCGCCATTAGTTTCTTTTTTCGAAAAGTTCCGTTTCTTTATGGACAGAGAGTGTATATACATGTATATGCGCACATATTTATAAATAGTTAAATCGACACCTGGCTTCCCTTGGGTATACTGAAATAACACCACTAAACCAGCATCATCCGGAATCTTCCTCAGATAAACTCAGCACAAGTTTCAAGGACGATAGCAAAAATGCCACCCGAACAATCAAACAAACAAAGAAGCGAAAAGTTCAGTGCACAAGTAACAAAAACAATCATAGATATGATCATCATGAATAAGAGATGTCTCCAGGGAGTCAGGAACGCATCGATGGAGGTCAAATATTACTGCACACCAACTGTCATAGCTGTTCTTGAATTCATTCATACTACATGTACTCAGTACCCTCCAATTCATTCCAATCATGCACTAATCTATTTGTAAAAAATCTTGCTTTCATCCCCTTCTTGACAGCATTCATTTTCACCTTCCCAGGATGTCCTCTCGTTCTGTCTCGACCGTCCATAAAATTAAAAATTTCATCTACTGATATCCTGTATGATCCTTGTAGACCCCTAAGTTGTATTTGAAATCTTTGCTTTTTTGTTCCTTGAACTTTTACTTCTTATCTACTAAAACTGCAAGATTCCTATGCTGATCAATTTCTTCTAGCATAATCCACCACTATAATATGACATTAGATATCTCATCACACCATAATGCATGACTTTACATTTACTGACATTGAACTGACATCCATTTTCGCATACCAAAATTCCAGCCCATTCAAATCATTCTGGAAGTACTGCATGTCAGCCAGATTCCTGATTATCCTGTCTATCTCTGGATGTATTTCACGCTTAGATCCTTCCCAATGAACCAAGGACTTATCCTTGTGGTACACCACTGGTTACCTTAAATCTTGCAGTCGCATTTCCATGTACCACTTTCTGATATCTATCAGTCAGTCATCGTCTTTTCCACGCTAATATTTTATAATTCATTTAAGCAACAGTCTTCCATGCTGTATTCTGTCAAAAGCCTCAGCAAAATCCAAAAGTAGCATGATGTATCCATTCCCCTTGTCTAGTTCAACATTAATATTATTATAGAATATGAGTAAGTTGCTCAATCATGACCTTCCCTAAGTAAACCCATGCTGTTCATGGCAAAATATAGATTCGCATGCAATCCATTTCTGTCTGTATGTATGCCTTAACGAACTTTTCCAAAATCTTCACCACCACTCCAGAGATGCTGATAGGTCGACTGTTGGATACATCAGTCTTTGCACCAACAACCCTGTGCAACGAAATTATCATACATTCTTTCCGTTCCTGTGTAATCTTCCTTAGTCTGAGACTCAAATTACATTTGAGCAGTTCTGGTCGAATATACAGGCAAATCGGGCGTGAGAACACATGCAATTTACTGACAAAAATACTACTGATGATGATGGTGGTGGTGGTGGTGGTGGTGAGCGGTAAATTGCAGTGTATTGATGGTAGTAGTCGTTGTGTAGTTGGAGGATTAAGTAGAGGAGAGTAGAGTAGAGTAGTGTGCCCTCCTATGATGAGTCCTTGGACTCCTTAAAAGTGTCACGTGATAACAAAATAATAATAATAATATCATCTACCCCAGCTGCCTTTCCATATACAGGTTTTTAATGGCTTGTTCTACCTCAAGTATTGATATGTATTTCTGACTGAATACCTCTTGAGTGTTTTCCGCCATCGTGCTTTCATGTTTCATTCAGTATCTTTAAAAGTAATTACTCCAGACATCTAGAATATCTTCATCTTCAGTTTTCATGTCACCTTTAAAATCTCTCAATCCTTTTAGAGTACCCTTTTCTCCATTTCTAAGCTTTTTCAATAACTGCAGAATATTTCCCCATCTTCCTGATATTTATTCTGTATGCCCTTACAGAGTCTTCCCGTTACGTTTTGTTTAGTTTTAAAAACACAATGTTTCCCTTTGTTACATTTGTCTCTGTATTCTCTCAGGCACAAGCCAACTTACGTGCAAGAACTTGCAATATTCTCTCTTCATTTCCTTGATCCTCTTTAACTTCCTGAGTCTACCATGGAGTTTTGTCAATTTTTCGAATCTTGCAGACAACCCATCCACAAGTCTCTCTTTGAATCAATCAATATTTTCGTAAGGGTCTGCTGCGAAATGCAAAAACCAAATATTTAAACTTTTTTCATTTTTTTCCCTTGAATAATATGTGTGTATTTTAGTCGAGAATTCACCTCTGAAAGGTGCTCTTCTTTGATGCGTTTCAAAACACCCTCATACACTATTCTTTTGAATATAGTACTAAATTTTATCCTGCTCTAAACTATATGTTCTACTTGATATTCACAGATGAAGCGAGTCTTCCCAAAATCTCGGTGACCAAGAATCTGTGTTAGACAAATACGTGTATTTCTCAAATCAATCAGACGCACGAATCTCAGCCACTGTCGATATTCAGATATTCTTCCAACTTTTCTTGTTGAGTGAAGAATTGAAAAAAATATATGTAGGCAACCATTATTCCATTATTTTATTTATTTTTATTTCCATAAAAGTAGAAAGAAAATGACAGCGTTACCTCTGCTCATGATAAAATAGGTACGAATCTGATAGTGGGCGTTCCTACATCAAAACAAGGTTATTTACATACATACCCTTCTCGGCTTTGCAGGCTGAATTACGCACTGCTTTTCAAACACAAATAAATCTGTAGGACTATGTCGTCTCGCCGCATGCGCACTTTCATTATCCTGTTTTGCCGATTGTCATCGGAGTGCTGATACCACCTATCGAGATTACCCGAGCGCCAATGGGAGTGTCTTCTTTGTATATAGTTACCTAAGCTGTGGGTTATCACTTCCAGTAACTTTTTTTTTTTTTTTTGTTGTTGTTATTTTGTTTTTTTTTTTTAGCTAGAACATTACTTTGTTCGCTTGGCTTGATGAAATATGGATTTTTACCTTTTTGTTAATAACTTATTACTTTAATTAGCAAAGTTATAAAAGAGAAAAATATTTCTTTGTTTCAAAGGGCATTATAATCGACATGTATATATATTTTGTTAATGAAGCTTATGCGAGCGCAATTATTTAATTAATATGATTAAGAAATTCTCATTCTGTAAAAATAAACTGGTAGTAATTTCATAAATTGGCACTAGATGGCATTACAATATCGTAAACAAAACAAATCGGCAATGCGAATTATAAGTGCCAAAATATACACCTAACCAATACCGACCGAATACGAAACCTCTCAGCTGCAAGAAACGCTACATGAAAAAGAAAAAAAAAAAAAAATTATTATGAATTACATTTCAAATCGGCAGTTTTTTTAGTAGCTGAAAACGCTTTCGGATAAATATTGTGAAACATTCTTAGCGCGTGTTACTTTTAACTATTTGCACTTATCTAGAATAGCGTTTCTCAACAAGTAGTACGTGAATAGCGGACAGCTGAATTTTTTTAATTTATGAAATTCTGAAAAAAAAAATATTAAAAATTCCTCCCTCTGAAGATAAATAATTCCATGTTTTTTCATTTTCAAACATTTTGTTCTTTCACCCGCCAAGCCGATAACTACATTTCTCGTAAAGCATAAACAGAGAGTGAGTCTTATCTAGCGTTGTTTTCTATTCCTTCCTGGAAAACGTTCTTACATGACAGTGTTACTGTCAGTACGCATTGTTGCTTTAGTAAGTCATTGTGCAGAGTTGTGGATTTAGTCAAGGTTACGTGAATCGACGTAATACGTGTCTTGCGCGCCTGTTCACATAATATAATCAAATCAATAGCAATATAACAATGTCAATACAATATTTTATAGTTCATTTTATATTGTGCATATTTTAATAAGCAGTAATTATTCAATTTTGGTTTTGGTGGTAAAAGTATTAAAAAATATTGAGATCCGCTGATCTAGAGCAGTTGCGCGTCTCTCTTTGGTTGACGTACGATCGGAAACTCGCAAACCTCACATCTTTTCGAGCACTCCTGAAAGAGTATCAGAGAGAAGCTCTCTCTCTCTCGAATCAGAGAAAAAATATATCGAGAAAACTGATTTAAATCACATAACACGGCTATTTTTTTAATTGTAATATTTCAAAAAAAAATGAAAATCTGAAGTGAATATAATTAACACACAAAATGCTAAAAAATAAGAATTCCTCAACTATTTCGATACGTTCCCCTTTAAGCACCAAAGACTGAAAATGACACAAAAATATTCATAATAAACAACAAGTGCGAACTGTAATTTGAGAGAGGCAAAATTGAATATTAAAAGAATCAGTATCGTAGCGGAAAAATTGAGAATCTTGGTTGGAGGAGCCCCAAGGGATATATGGTTGAGGAAGCTAGTGGATTAATTTATATTATTAACTAATTATTAACTTATTAACTAATTTATTAATTAACTAAATTATTAAGTATTAATTAATAATAAATTAAATATTAAATTAAATTAAGAATAATAAATTAAAAATTAAATTAAATTAAGAATAATAAATTAAAAATTAAATTAAATAATAAATTATTAACTATTAATTAACTAAATTATTAACTAATTTGAGAGAGGCAAAATCGAATATTAAAAGAATCAGTATCGTAGCGGAAAAATTGAGAATCTTGGTTGGAGGAGCCCCAAGGGATATATGGTTGAGGAAGCTAGTGGATTAATTTATATTATTAACTAATAGAGAACTTTTTTAAATAATCACTGATAAACATCAGTGCCTTATAAATACATTTCAATATTATGTACAAATGATATTCATTGTAGTTCAGATGCAATACAATTAAATATCGCAAATAAACTAATATTATTTCGAAATGGGTTCGTTTACTAATGTTTTTAACTTTGAGCTCAAGAAGGGAAGCTGTTTTACATTAGTTTTTCTTTTTTTTTTTCTTTTTTTCTTCTTTTTTTTTGAGTTTAGAAACTTTAAAATTAATCAAAAAAAGAAAAAAGTTAATCTTAGGGAAATATAATAGCGTGCTGATGTTCCAAGTGCAAGAAAGCCTATACACGGGGGCAAATTCTCAATGCTTGCTATGCTTGCTGCGCAAACTCATTAATTGAGAAAGAAGTAATATTTATTTGTTAATAAACGCATGCATTTATAAGCATTCCATTTAGGCTTTTATTTTTGTAGACAGAAGACGTCTTAAGCTTGCGCGGCCATAATTGAGCTTTGCGTTGTGTATCGAAGGCCGATGCTTGCTCGTCTAGTCAAAGCAACTTTGGCTTGCTCGGTTGTATGAGCTTCCAGGGCCTCGCAGCAGTACTGTGATTTCATGCGCGCGCATAGCGATTTCACGTCGTCTCACTCTGTTGCTTAAATACAGGCTATACGCAGTCAACGTAGCTCTAGCCAGTGAGCTTCAGCCAGCATTTACATGTGTGCATGTTGCTTGGGAAAATTAAGTTACAACCAACTTTTTATGACGATGTTATTGACCAGTTCATAAAGAAGAACCGTCGGGTAGAATTTGTATTCAAGAAGCTAAATTGAAACAGATAGAATATCATTTGTAAAATAAATGTTGTATTTGTATGATTAAATGTACATAAATTTCTAAATATATAGTTTTAAATGGTCAGTAATTCATTATTCCGCTAATCAGACTTCAATCTCCCCGAATGATAACAAGAGCAAGCGTGAATTTCAAGACCAGCATTTGCACCTGCTAGTCTTGAAATTGATTTTGTTCTTTCGAAGAATGCGATGATTTGGAAACACAAATATAGTAATGGAAAGAAATTTATTCCAGTAACAATATACTATTTAAATTTTGGAGTCTCCATCCATTCTGAGGCCTGCGCCAATGAAGGCCTCAGCGCAGTCGGTAGTGACAATGTATTTAATTTGGAGAGACTTATTATTATTATTATTATTATTATTATTATTATTATTATTACGGGCAACTCCAAGGAGTCGATAGACTCATTGAGGCAGGCCTTAGGTTCGGATCCTCTCTAGAATGCATGGAATAGTGTTCTTTTCATCCTATTTATATGGGATTTTGAACGGAAAGAGAGTTATCTCACTCCTTATAAATACTTTATAAGGAAAGCTGTTCCAGAGAATACAGGTAGATAAAATAGAAGAGGAGAAGCAGGTTTAATGTTATTTGCAGTCGAATGGAAAGGGATGTTGAACAGCTGCCCTTATTGTCAGAGGCATAAATACAAAGTCGAGGGATGGTTGTTAGTTCAGTATTATCCATATACCTGAAGGTACATGGACATATCCGGTACATATCGATGTTCTTCAGGTACATTGATATGTACCTGAAGAATAGACACAGAGCTGAAACAGTGCATCTGTGCAATATAAGTTTGAAGTGAGTTTATAAGGGGGAGGAGTTCACTTATCAGCCGAATTGTACAGTATTCTAAAGATGAACAGATGTGAGATCTGTAGAGTTAGGTAGTTGAATGGATGAAAAGTTACGGCTAGAGCAGAAAAGAATGCCTAGTTTTTTGGATGCTGAGGAGGCTATCGATGTGCTGTATTTCTGACAGGCGAGACTGAGGTAAATATCAGTTCAAGGAAAAAGAGATCTGGTCTTGTGGTGATTTGTGTATTACTAAGGATAAGGAAAGATGAGCTGAGAGTTCTTTTAAGAAAAAAAAGAAATGGAAAGATTGTTTCTGGTGGCATTGAAGGTGCCCTCCAGGTTGTATACTCTTCCCATTGAAAGATGGTATGGATATTACTGTTTAAATAACGCACTGGTTACAAATAATCTTCAAGCTTGGAATGTCTAGTACTTCGCGGTTTGTGTAATGAGTGACACGAATGGAGTATAGTATTGTCAGCAAAGCTGTAGATAGGATTAGTGGTGATTGAGAGTGAGTTTATGCATATGAGAAGAAAGAGGGTACACGTATTCTATTTCATTACACAACTTCCAAGAATGGTTCCAAAGAACCATTCTTGGAAGTTGCGTAAAAAAACCGAAGTAAGGGGTAAATTCTGTTGATTCCATGGAGGTTTGTTATAATAATAACTGCTGACCGGGAACCACAGCATGATATGTGAAAAAAAAAAACAAAAAAAAAACATATTTATTGCCAGTGATGGCTAACATCTAGGGCAGACAAAAGATACTTGAATTGTCATACGCCTAGAAAGATCGGGACCATCCCACTTTTTTGCAGTTTAATAAATGTCCGTCCTGAACAAAAAAAACTGAAAGTAAAGAAAAAACAATGATATCCCGATTTGTGTGTGTAATCAATCATTTAACCACAATTAGACTTAGAAACATATCAAATATGCAAAATTGTACAGAAGTAATTTAAAAACACACTTCACTATCCCTTATTTTTATCCTATAGCTAACTGTTCGGCCTCCGTTAAGAAGTTGTACGTGAACATAACGTGGCTTGCAAAGACAATAGGAAAGTTGCTGGTACCTGACCTTTTATCATAATTATCTAGGCTTTTATCATAATTAAATAAGTTAAACATTTGAAGTTCACCATAGTGAAATGTTGGATTAACTGCTGTCCCTTTGTGTGTGTGTGTCTTTTTGAAATTCAATATGGAATGGGTCACCATGGGAGTTGTAGATTCAAAAACTCCTGCAATCGCCTACGGCGCCCAACCCCTCGAGTTTCGGCCTGATAGGCCGGTTCTCCTTGAATTCTGATGACTCGAATTTTGAAGACCGACACTCAGGGTAGCCCCTGAGTTTCAAAACGTTTCAAATAACTTGACAAAAAACGTGACACAAAAACATTACAGAAAAAGGCTTATCATTTTATATTATAGGGTAGATATATATATATATATATATTTTTTTTTTTTTCCGTTACTAAATTTGTATATTTCACAATCTGCGAAATAAATCTAGATTACTACTCCTAAAGAGGGGAGAAGTACATATCATATACTTCGTACATGAAAATGAGCTAGTTTATTCCTAAGTTTAGGATAACCATTTTTTCATTGCATTGAAAGTATAATTACAGATCGACAGCTAAACATAGAGATATATAGGAAAATGGTTTGATGTTAAATCAGGTGTAAGACAGGGTTGTACGCCCTTATTCAAATAGGAGATATTAAGCTAGTCCTCTACTATATGCAAATATTATCTGCTACACATCTTCAAACTCTAAAACTTTAGCGAAATGGAATAATTGCTGTGGTGTATTTGGTAAGAATACATTACCTGCCTTCTCAGTAGTGAACCAATAAAATATATTATGTATTTTTAGTTGTTCAGAGAATTTTTAGTGAATATGGCAAAATAAATATGGAAATAGAATATACAGTGTGTATTGTTACTATAGTGAGAAACTAAATGGATAAATTTAAATGGAATAAGAGAAAAATCAGCCAGAAGAACAAGCTACAGGTATACAAGATAGTGTTCAAACTACTTTTAACATGAGAAATAAAAAAATGCTTAGAAATAAAACAACTGATCAAAAATTGAAAATAGATATGAACATTCTGTGAGGAAAACTAGATTAATGACCAGACGATATCAATGGCAGAACCATATTAACAATAAAGATCGATCTGAGAAAATAATTTCATTAAAAATATGCTTAATGTGATTAAAAAAAAAAGATATTGACTTGAAACCAGCATTCAAATATTAATAATAAAATAATCCACTGTACTTACAGGCCCTTAAAGGCCCACGACATGGCAAGTATCCATGGCTTCTGTAACCATAATTTTAAGATAACGTTTGTTAGTCATGTGCATAAATATATTTTTGTTTGTAAATTGCGTATGTTCTCCTGGCCAGTTTGCCTAGTTCCGAGATTTAAAAACCCTACCGCATTTGATCGGCCGACTCACCTTCAAATGAAAAGACCGGATCAACGTTCTTTCTAGACGAGATCTGAACACAGGTCTTTCCAACCAAAGGGCATCGTCCAAACTGATTGATTTACGGAGGCTGAATATAAATAATGCATTATATTACTAATAATATTACATAATTTCTAGTACATCATCGTGAGTGTATACCAAGAAAATTATGATTAATGGAATGACTACCATATTATTTGTACATATAAAATTTGAAAATTAAAGTAATTTTCGTATTGATATTAAAGTATTGATATTTTCCAAATATGAGCAAAAAAAAAAAAACTGTTGAGTTAAGTTAATAATCAAAAATAAGTTAATCTTTCTCAAATAAATACATGTTAAAACCCTTTAATCCCCCATGGTTCATCAAATTGTAATAATTTGTCCTTTTTCTTTTAGGATATACAATTTTCCAAGAAGATGTGGAGTACTCACCCTTCCATTCTGTATGAGATACCAGAATAATTATAAAGGCTTAAAAAGCCCCTTATAATTGTTACTTTGCTCCTAGAGCCCTAGATTCGATTCGAGCCTATCTGATTTTGTAAACAAACGGCATAAATTTATTCCAAGAAGCTCCTCCGCATGCTCAGATTGGATGCTCTTTGATATATTTTGGCATGTCTAACAATGCCACGCAATGCATCTAATGAAGCTCGATTCATATTCGGGTACGAATTATCTTAATAAAAAGAAATCGCTAAAAGAGAGTAATATTTTCGATCTTTAACTTTGAACTCGACGTTCATGTTCCTCTACAATTACTTGTTTCATTTGCTGTTTTATTTCTTTCCTTTTCTTATATCTGATATTTAAAAAATGAAAATATTTTTGACAAATAATTACAGCAAACAACATGCTTATTAGTGGTAACAAAGTTTCAAACATTTATTCAATTTCAGGTACATTTAAGACACCATGCGTTTTTACAATAAAGATTTGGCCTTTTCTCTTCTTCTTCTTCCTCTTATGCCTTATCCCATTTATTTGGGGTCAGCCTTTTTACATGATGCGACCTTACGCGCGTGATCCCAACCAACAACGTCGCAGAGCCTGATGTTGGGGAGAGGAGGAGGTATTTTTGTCTGTAGAAGTGTGTGTTCACTTCAGGGATGAAAAACAGGGTTGAAAAACAGAGTTTCTGGGAGAAAAACGCTCCACCCGCGTATGAGGCCAGCTAATTCACCTTTAGTCGAAAGAGAACAGATAAAAAGCCTCACGTCATGGACGGAAATCGAACCTAGGTCTTTCCGACCAAAGGGCTTCGTCTATACCAGGGGTCGCCAAACTTCTTTGACCGTCGACCCCTTCAAGAGTTTCTTGACTTTTTATCGATCCCCTCTATTTTACTATTACGTAATTATAATAGGACAAGCAAAAAAGACGCTTATGTGAGTTTTTAGATTGTTTATTTTATAGTTACAGTGTTTATTGTATGTATAATATAGTATATATTATTATATTGGCTTAACGTCAAAGGGATACGTTTTTGTTTTTGACGTCCTTCTTAACATCATATTTGATAGGAGGGATAAATAATATATAAAACATAATTTAGATAACAAAATAACAATAATACAATCTTCCTTATATATATGAAAATAAGACTTTTATTAACTTAGTATACAATTTACTAACGTTGTCAATGTGAAGGGTGTGCTTCGTGACTCTTGACAAGGTTAGCAATGTTGGGTTCAAAATTACCCGTACAATGATGTCTTATATTTTCCTATCGACCCCCAATCGACCCCTGAGCCCGAATCGACCCCCTAACAACGTTATATCGACCCCTGGGGGTCGATATCGACCACTTTGGCGACCACTGGTCTATACCGACTGAGCTACAGAGGCTCTCTCTCTATATGCCTTTTTATCTCCCCACCTAGAAACGAAGCACGATGGCTATAGAATAGCGAGACAAAAATACAGTGATGATTTTTTTTCTTATTAAATTTGCATTTTATTTTAGACAAATCTCAACATTAATGATATTATATATCAATTATATATCAAATTCTTCAGTACACTTTCTTTAAAATTCTCGTTACGAGAATATTAAAGAAATTGTACTGAAAAGTGCATCCCTAACGTTCTTAAAAGAATGGTAATAAAGAAAGTTCTGAAATCAGAATTCCAACTGACGCCACTCCTAACACTCTCAACTGTCCAAAATAAGCAGTGAGTCAATGGTGCTCGAAAGGACAAGAATCGTCACTACCAGTTTGATTCCCTTGTTGTGTATTAGTGATATTCGTTTCTCTCTGTCTCTCTCGTTTTTTTTTTAAATAAAGATTTAAAATTTTTCGTTTGCGGCAAGTCAACATGCCGCAAACGAAAAATCATAAGCCACACATCTGTCAGGAGACGTAGTTGGTAACTCAATATAGGAATAGAGGCACTAGTTGTGTATGTACTATACATGCGAACAAAGTGACACAGCCCATTCTAATGTGTCCTTGTATGAAGAAGTGATTGAAGTCAACGTCTTAGTGTGCAACGCTAAGGTATATTTAATATTCTAATCTAAGGTACAAGTATATTCTAATCTAAGGTACAATATTAGAATCTTGTACCTTAGATTAGAATATTCTGGATCAAGATCTAGGTTGCACGTCATCATGGCCTTAGGGAAGCCTGTGGCGACAGTAAGAATTCTTACTGTGCGGGCTGTTGCAAGATGGATCAGTGCATTTTGTGTGGGGTGAGATTACCTATATGATGACTGCCGTGAAGAACGACCGCCATTTCAGATGAACATGTTGAGCTTGTTCTTGACTCTTCGCGATTGATCGGCCAATTGGCCCAGGAAACTGGGATAAACCACCAAAGAGAGTCTCGGTATGTATGTATGTGGAAAATTTCAACTGGTTGGGTTGCACATCACTTGACTGAGATGCAAAAAATGACACAGATATGCGGTTGTAGGCCTTCATCTGATACGAAAATGAGGGGGGGGGGTTGCATTCCTGAATCGTATTGTAGCCATTGCTGAAACTTGGGCAAGGACTTATAAGCCTGAATTGAAGAGACAATCCAACGAATGACGCCTTTCAGGATCATCCCATCCGAAAAAATTTCGCCAAGAACCCAGCAAAGTTAAAGTTATGCTGATAGTCGCTTACACGTTCATCATCATGCTCTTCATCATGCTGTTTCCCGATGGCAAACTGTTAACGCACAGTACTATCGACGATTTCTGGAGCCATTTGCATCCAGCTTTAAGGAGAAAGCGACCTTTTCTTCAAGGGTTCTCCACCATGTTTGTTGCACTACAATGCACACGATGTCATATAACATTTGGTGACAGAGATGTTGGACAGGTGGCAATGGGAAGTATTGGAACATTCTCCGTATTCACCGGATATGAGTCCTTGCGACTTCGACTTGTTCTCCAAAATGAAGTCTGAGGTTTCGTGATATGCAAGAGGTTCTTCGAGCAGCAGGTCGTACCATCACTGATATCAATAGGCAACACTAACACTCTGATGATGGTATCCAGTGGCTCCCACAAAATTGGAAACAAGTGGGAGAATTGTATAGACTTCATAAATAACCTATTTTACATTTTCTGCACATTGCCACTAATTTATTTAATCATCGTGAAACAAAATACACTGCCTTCGTTGCTTCGGCTTAATTCACACTAAACAAGCTTTTTTTTTTCCTTTTCCTTTTTAATATTTTAACTAATATTTCCTCTGTGTTAATCAACATTTTGATATTAGGGTGCCTATAACTCTAATGATTTATGCAATCATCATCAGAGCAATTCCTGAACAAGCAAGCAAAAATGAACTAGCAAAATTAGTAGAATAGTTATAAATAAAATTCTTGTGACATATACCATTTAATTTATCGTATAAACGTGGGATATGAAGGCAAGTGAACTGTATTATTTGGTTTGTGATATTATGAAATTGGGGTCATGTTGTATGACTTTTAAAGAAAGAAAAAATAAAACATTCGTCCTTGTGCACCTAAATTAAATGCACTTCTCCTCCTCCTGTTTTCATGCTTAGCGCACACCATGCAGGCATTCGAAACCCGATCCGACAAAACAGGGTAGTTAATCATTATTCTCGTAGTCTCCTGTGTCTGTAGATTGCATGTGTTCTTCTG